>NW_024962334.1:35282086-35438302 GCF_019238085.1 Lagopus leucura | reverse complement strand
TTTTCCTATCGGTGGCTGAGTTTCATTTCCCCCTTTTAATCGTTTAATTTTTTTTTTTTCCCCCACCATTTTTCCCTTTCGGAAACGCTCCCGCATGACCGCCGTTCACCGCCGCGCTCGGTGCCGCGCGTGTCTCCCCCTGGGTAGGGATTCGGGGCGGCTTCACGCCGCGGAGGCGGCCGGAGCCGAAAGAGCCGAGCTCGGGCCCCGCTCTTCCCCGTTCCGGAGCACCACCGCAGTCCCGCACCGCCCCAGGGCCGAAATCCCCACGCTTCCCCCCCGCTCCCCGTCGGCGCATCTCGGGACAGAGTTCCCCCCGTTGTCCTCTGCACCCCTGAGCCCCTTTCTCGGCTGCAGGGCTCGGCAGAGCGGCGGCAAGGTGCGGCACAAGCGGCAGGCGCTGCAGGACATGGCACGGCCGCTCAAGCAGTGGCTCTACAAACACCGCGACAACCCGTACCCCACCAAGACCGAGAAGATCCTGCTGGCCCTTGGCTCCCAGATGACCCTGGTGCAGGTAAGGGACCCCCCGCCCGGACGGGAGGGACGGGGGCAGCCAATGCTGGGGCCGCAGGTGCGGTCGGGGTCATCGGCGCGGCCGGGGATAGCTGGGCGCGTCCTTCCCTCTGCCGCCCTTCAGCATCGCCCCGTGCCCGCTGGTGGCAGTTCCCACACGTGGACTGTGAGGGCTGAGGGCAGCGAAACCCGTTTCCCCTCCTCCCTTGCTGGGAGAAGGCGCTGCATCCTTTATCCTATCCATGAGTACAACGGAAAGAGTTTTGCATGGGCTTTAAAAAACTTCAGGCTCACCCCAGAATCGGTAACGGGAGATGTCAGCACACGGCAGGGCTTGTTCAGGAAGCTGTAGGGAGCAACTCGTTTCCCTCTTGAAAACAGTCTGGAACAGAAAGCATAGCACTGCTCCGATAGCAGCCACCACCTGTCAAGCCCAAACCCACTCTGCCATGTGGGCACGCAGTGCTCAGTGACTGATGGAGCACTTGGGTGCCACACAGTGCAGCCAGAGGTAGCTGTGCTCGCAGGTACAGCCCTGCTGCCACAGCAGGAGGGGTGCAGTTGGCTGCAGATGTTGGTAAATCTGATGGCTTCGTTCCCTTTTGCCATCTGGTGCTCTGTGCAAACGTGTGGTGTGATGCTGCCGGTCGCTGAGCGATGCTGTCCTGGCTCTGGACGCTGCAAGGATTGATGTATTGTGAATGGTCTCATTCCCGTACTGCTGCTGGGTGAATAATGGGAAACACGTGTTGGCAGGATGAGTCCTCAGTGCTCTACCCAATCTTTGATGTGTCAGCTGTGGGGCACTTGATATCAGAGTGGGAGAGCAGGTGGCAATCTGGAGTTATGGTTCTGAGCTCCTGAAGAAAAGGCAGGGCTTCGAGCTCCCGTTCTCATAACGTTGGCGAAAGGGGACACTTTTACACTTCAGTACCTCATTGTGGAACTGCTGCACTACCAAAACACCATTACTTCGACAAAAATAATATTAATGTCTCAGAAAATGCCAGTTGTAGCTGGAAGATACAGTTAAAATAACTTCTTTGCTTTGTAAAAACATGCATGTAAGGTTTGCTCAGACTTTTAAAAATATGATTGGATAAACACTGTCCATGCAGTGCTGCAATTCAATAGGAGCAGTTTATTGAACTCCAGCTTTCAGAATATTCCCATATTTTTACATGAAATTTAAAACGTACATCCAGAATACGTGTCTGGAGAACTTCACATTTGTGACATATTGAGGACTTCTCTTCTTTCTTTATAAAAGCCACAGAATGAATATACAATGGGAAAGTGTCTGGTGGTGGTTTTTGCAGTACTCAGTAGGTCCCGGTTGGGATGTGCTGTGTTTGTCTCTGTAACAGCACCAAGGGAACCATGGCCACTGCTCCACGGAGCATTATGATTTATGGCAGGTGTAGGATGAAATGAAAAAGAGTTACAGAGTGCTGCATTTATCCCTGCTAGACCCCCATGGCTCTGCTGGATTTACACCGAAGCTGAAGTTGAGCAGTTTATTTCTACAAAATGGAATATTTGAAAGAGTTGTGCGAAGCAGCACATCCATCTTCATTTACAGAAGCACGCCATCAAAAAGAAGCCCCAGATGTTTCTTCCATCACTTGGGTGTGCTGCTTTTTTAATTCAGGAATAGTGTAGCATCTGCACAAGAGGTAAATAAGTAGGTCTGGCAGCAGCAGCAATCCCTGAGCCTGGTGGAACAAGACAGCACCCACCCCTCCTTGCTTTCATGTGCCCAGAGAGAGCCAGGGCTGCAGTCCAGATCAGTGTTCCTATTCTTGGTGATTTCAGCCGCACTGGGTGCATCTGTAACAACCTCCCTGGAGCCCGAGCTCAACCAGATGGGGCTGTTATAGCCAAGAGCAGTCTGGGTTTAGGCTTCTGTATCTGTTGGAACGCTTTGTCCCCTCCCCCCCCCCCCAGGCAATGTCTCTGGGGATTGCTTTTCTAGACTAATAACACTGAACATTACCGGAGAACCAGGAATCAGTGTGGTGTCTTCCCTCTGGGTTATGCATCTTCATGCTGAATTCGCGCCTTACTCTTCCCCCATTTCTCAGATTTCAAGTTGCAGCTTTCTTCTCCAAAGGGCGCTGTTGAAAATCCCTCCAAGCTTCCACCAAAACGTCACTGAGGCAGTGAATGGTTGGGGACCTGTCCTGTTTTTCACCTGTACGCCAATCTTAGGAAAGTTCTTCAGTAGCTGCCTGGGGTGTGGTGTTGGTCCGTATGGCATCAGTGGTGAGGCTGCAGCCCTTCTTTCCTTTCATCTGACAAAGCTTACTCCAGTGCATACCATATTCCAGTCTGTGCTATCTGCCCAAAAGAACATTTGCAGACTATGGCATGGATATAGGTAATTCTTTTGTGAGATAAATAGGTAAACACACAGCTCTGTTTTTCACTGTATCATTAGGACAGAATCAGAATGCCATATTTTCCACTATTTTATTTTCATTAGTTCTGCTGTCACCCAGTTGGCTGATTTTAAATTAATTTCTCCTCCTTCACCAGTACTTTGGCTTAGCCCCGTGCTCCCTGGTGCAGCGTGACAGAGGGGCTCTCCCACCTTCAGAGGGGAAGTCAGACTCTTTCAGGGAGGTAGGATTTTGCAGCAATCATAAATCATCTTGTTTCTCAATAAGTAGTAGCAAAACCCTGTGCATATTCTGGGCTGACTTCTTCCTGAGCAGTCCAACGAGGTCTTCAGGAGTCCTCAAGGCAAATGTTATTGCAGCTTGCAGTCCAACAGCCGAAAGTTTTCTGCTTCCCAAACTGCCAAAGCAGGAAACCAGAAAAGCAATATAAATTGAGAAAGCATTTTATGTTTTACTCCAATTAGATTCTGATTCAGAATCCAATAATTTCTCCTATTAATGTGCTATTAACGTGCTACATTTTCATTTGCATTATTACCGCAGTGCTTGATTTATTTTATTTTAAATTTTGTTTTAGACGTTCTTGTGAAATAAAAAAGAAAAATGGCCATCTATTCCTTCCAGAAAGAAACATGAATAGCTGTATTGTAGAAGAGCAGCTTTCTGCAATACTAGGATTAATACACGGGTCATGCGCTGCTGTGGATTTAATAGTGTTCGGATCCACACAGGCATATCAGGATTACTGGGGGAGGAGCATTGCTCGATTTGTTCCCATTCTGAAACCTCAGCCACTCTTAAGCACTGAAGCAGAACAAATCACAACTGGTCTGAGGAGGCTCTTCAGAAGCAAAGCCAGAGGGTCAATATTTCTTGATGCCGATATAAGTACTTGATGCTCTCTGGAAACGGCTGAGCTGATGTAAAGCATGAATGCAAGGAAGCACTTTCTATTATCATTCTCCCTGTTGGCTTTTTCTGGTCTTTTCATTTGTACGGAATAGCTGTATGATTGTTGCTGACAAGAGAAATGGGTTCGGTTGTGCAGTTTTTCAGGATGCTTAGTTCCTGGGGATTTCAGAGATAAACCTTTTTTTACTATGCCTTGTATATAAATCACTGCAGGTTTTATTGTTTTGGTTTGGTTTTGAGATGTTTGGAGATCACAGTAATATAAGGTAGGACCTTCATGGAAGATGGCTGGCTCTTGAGTGGATTTACCCAACTTTCTTTCATCCTCAGCATGCCTTGTTTAATTTGGAATGAGTTTCTGGAGTGAGTGCTCGCTGCTTTGTGTTTTACCAGAAAGCCTCTCCTGTAAATGCTGACTGAAGGTTATTCCACAGTGATCACGTAACTACGACTTCCTCCTCTCATAGCAGAAAACTTGAAATATGACTCATCTTGTCACACTGATATGCAGGATGCAACGAGTTGGCACAGGAAAAACAAGCCCAAAATAAACCAAGAGTACCAGGCAAAAATCACTCTCGCTAAATTTAATTGCTTTTATGTTTGAGTCACTCTAATACTATCGTCTCTTCCTTTCCTATGATGAAATATCGATGAAATATTTCAAAGTATGATGGTACGCAGCAAAACAAAATCTCTATCGCGAGATGGCAGGGAGCTGCTGGCTCAGTGAGGTGATGCTGGACTCCAGGCTGGTCTGTTCTTGTCGTCCCGTGTCTGGTTTCCGAGCTCCCCTACACCGCACTGCAGGCAGTGGCTCGTGCTGCAGCTGAGAGGTCTGCAGCGAGTTTGTTCATGGCATCAGAAGGTGGATGGGTGCCAGGCCACCCTTTCTGGTTTACTATAATGATTGCTGTGTCAATGTGATGAATATAAACAAGCAGCCTTGGAGAAGAGTCAATGTTACTTACTCTTTGCTGCCAGCTACGGCTTTGCTCTCCTAACCTGTCGCTGCAAACGATGTGCTTTGTTCTGTGTTGACTGTGTAGGCCTGAGGGACAGCACCACGTGTCCTTTTGCTGTGTCACACTCTAGAAAATGCTCTGCATCTGGGAGCTAAGAAAATGCATAACTTCCCATCTTTAGCAATGACTGTGCAAGGTTTGTATCTCTGCTGGTCTTCACAGTTGCAGAAGCTGCTGCTCTGTAGAGCAAATGTCTGATTTCTGTGTAACTCAGTGTGCGCTGTGGTCAGTGCCGTACCGCCCCGATATCCTCACCGCTCTCTTTGTGTCCTGGAAGAATTTAGGCTTTCGGATAACCAAATGCAGAACAGCTCTTCAGCAATTTTATTGTAGCCCATGTAAATGTCAAATGCAAACTACCTAACATCAATTATTAATTTTAATTTAGGATGTTAGTAATATATCAAAGATTTGTATGGGAAGTTTGGGGTGTTATCCTTAAAAAGAAAGGAAGATGAATATTTGTGGGCACCTTTATTAAATGTTTGTTAATAACCTATTGAGGGTTTGCTGACACTGCTGAAAGGTGGAAAGGCAGAACCTGAGCTTCTCAGCAGCAGTTTCAGACTCCCAGTGCCCCCGGGGTGTTTTCCTCATCTGCTCTTTTCGTGGGACATACATAAAGCTTATGTACACTGTGTGGGCCAGATTTATTTATTCCCATTGTTTTCCAGGGAAGCTAATACATTAATTTTTAAGCAGGTCTCAAACTGGTTTGCCAATGCAAGACGTCGCCTTAAGAACACGGTCAGGCAACCAGACCTCAGCTGGGCTTTGCGAATAAAACTGTACAACAAATACGTCCAAGGGAATGCCGAAAGGCTGAGTGTGAGCAGTGATGACTCATGCTCTGAAGGTTTGTTGGTGCTTTTTTTATCAATTTTACACTGATGAAAATGCATTTAGAAAGTCTCAAATACAACAGGTTAGCTCTGGTTTCTTATAACACGCAGCAGAGCCACCTCTGCTTGTGAATCAGACTTTTTTTCTGGCTTCCAAATACTATTAAGAGTAGTTGCAAAACACTTGCAAGGTGGGTTGTGTAGAGTTGCATGTTATTTGCCTGCTTTGTGTAGCTTTCCAACTACAAAAAGAATTGATAGTGCATTCAATTCTGCAAGGCAGTTCTGATTTAAAAAAAGCTTTCATTTGTCAGTTTAGGGAAATGAGAAGTCTCTGGATCGTTACTATTCTAAAGGGAAGGGATGCATGGATGTCACATAATCAAGAGAATCTTATTAACTTCCAGGGGGCTTTTTTTACCCTAGTGTATACACCACTGTAGATAATACTGTGTGTAGTTTCATACTATTGTGTTTTGTTTCTGTATTTCACCCACAAACATTTGCCTTAAAGATTCACAGGAAATTTCTCCTGCCCAAATTAACAAATGTAGGAGTTTTTTAAACAGTAACCCACATTTTTAATAGAACATTGTTACTAGTCATGTATGGGGGCTTTTTTTCTGCCTGTTGTGAGGGAAAAAAGCTACAAAATGATGCCAGAAATGTGTATGTGGATTTTTAGAAGAAAACATTTCAAATTGTGTTCAGCTTCAGTTCTGTTTGTTCCGATTTCAGTTTGTACTCACATTTCTTTGGACAGCACTTTCATTTGAAAGATTGGTTGCAGGACAGCCAAAAAAGTACAGTTTAATCAAATATGCTTAAATATGCCATAATATTCAGGTGAAGCTATGATCATAAGAATTAAGCTTATTCATCCATATTTTGAGAAACTTACCACTGGTTTAAGGTACTTCTCATTTTTCTTTTTTTTTTTTTTTTTCTACCTGCCTCACCTTCATTATGAACAAATTAGACCTACAGACTGTTTCTACAGTTGATAATAATAGTTGGAATGTCTGAGAACTCTGGAAACTACAGTGAGCAATGTGCGAACAGAAGAAAATGAAAATCACTTTCTAACACTGAAGTAAAAAATTACCAAAAAATTACTAGCTTTAGTTGTATTTATAGCAATTTAAACATGAAGAGAATGCCTTTTGTTAAATATTAGACATTTGCTATGTTACTGTATCTTTCTTCCTTTGTTTTCAGATGGAGAAAATCCTCCAAGAAACCATATGAATGAAGGGGGATACAACAAACCAGTTCATCACACTGTGATTAAAACTGAAAGCTCAGTCATAAAAACAGGAGTGAGACCAGAAACAAGTGCCAATGAGGATTATGTGTCACCTCCCAAATACAAAAACAGCTTATTGAATCGTTACCTGAATGACTCATTGAGACATGTCATGGCTACTAACGCAGCTATGATGGAAAAAACAAGGCAAAGGAATCACTCTGGTTCATTTAGTTCCAATGAATTTGAGGAGGAATTGGTGTCTCCATCATCGTCAGAGACAGAAGGCAATTTTGTCTACCGGACAGGTAAGGGATCTTCCTACATCATTTTTGATACAGTAGGCTTTGGTGCTTGTTCTCACCTGGAATGGGTTTTGCCTAGTTGGGCCTTTTATGAGAGCTGATGACTCCTGTCCATCCTCTATTACAGGAGTGGTAACTCCTGTCCATACCTTTGAGAATGGATAACTCTTGTCCAACCTCTCCCATTCCTTGGAGCTGTCTACTTTGCTGTACTGAAGCTCCATGCTGTTACTGACTGCTCAATGAAGCTGCTTCTTCCTTTTAAATAGAGCAGGGCAGACTTGAAGGATGCTCACAGGTCTGTTTGCTGGCACTAAGGCAAGCCTAATGAGGAAGACAACTCCTGAGCATTTTGTTAGTAAGGGAGGGCTGGAGAAGTAGAGGGATGTGCTGTGTAGCCCCAGACACAGGGTAGAGAGCTTTGTGTTTTCCTGGTGGGTGTTTGTGGCCATATGCTCATTGGGGGAGTGCACATGACTTTTTTTCCCCTACTGTTCATTCTATTCACTGTCCTCAGGGTGCCTTCTCAATCGTGTGGCCCTTTGGATCTCTTATGATTACATGAATTCAGACCAATCTCTGCATCACTCTCCAGACACAGTGCACTGGACTAAGGTGCCATAAACTTGGCCAATAAATATCTTGATTTAATGTTCTGGAGAGGTTACATGTAATTTATAACTTAGATCTAATCAGTAACAGCATAAAAGGATGATTTATACCGTCCATTGTGTTGCTGGCCAGAGGAAAGAATGTGGCACTGCCTGGTCCATGCCGGCAGATTACCATAAATTAGGGCAGTGTTGGAACTGCTTAGGTCCCTGAAGGGCAGCAAGTGCTGGAAAGCTCCTCTAAAGCTTTGGAGGCCTCCACCAGCATCTCAGGGTTTACACCCATTGCAGCAGCCTGTGAGGTTGGCGGTTTCTCAAGCATCATTGCTTGGAGGATGGATGGACGGACAGTGATGCAAGATGCTGGAGGACTTTGCATTTAACTAGCACAGATGTAGATGCAGTACTTGGCTTCTCATGGCTCCCCTTTGGGCTGGCTCACTGCCCATCACCTCCACAGCCCCTCAGGTTTGCAGCCTTGGTGTGCTCCTTCTTCCCAAGTATATTTAACATGGTTTGTGTCCCTGTGGGGGAATAGCAGATTTCCAGGTCTAATGCTGTGGTGGGGGTGAGAGGATGTTGGTGCACGTGGGTAGTCTGGGAATGACCAAGGGGGAGTGGAGGACCCACAGAGGAAAAGGATCTCATGGGGAGCAAGAACAGTGCATGCATGATGAATACGTTTCAAAATTAATTCTCTCTGCTCATTTAAGATATTTCTTTTTCAACATACCAAATGCATTTGGTCTGCATTATGGGCACATTGTCTGCCAAGTTTTATTTTTAAGTGAAAAGTTACTCAAGAACAGATGCAGCAGCTCAGATATGTAAACTTCTGTTTTTCTGTACTTTTATACCATAACTTAAAAAAGGACACAGTGACTTTTTAAAAATTGTAATAAATTTGCTACTGGTTAAGTTCTTCTTGCCAAGTTTCTAACTGCACTGAAAAATATGGTCTTCAAAGAGAAGGCTGAGATGGGCACACTCTGACGGCAGTGAGTTTGCAGGCTGGGCTTGGCTGACCGAAAAACAGCATTTGTCCATAAAGCTTAGAACTGGCTTTCCTGAGACTGCTCATGAGATGGTATTTAAGTCACTTTCTAAACATCTTTGTTAAGTGTCGTGGCCTCTGGTGAGAAAACAGCAGCAGCTTTCAGGATATAATGTTATTCTTTTTGCGCTCCCAAAGCAGACAAGCAGTAGCCTGACAACAGAAACAAAATGATCAATTATTTGGTATGTCCTGCCCGCATGTGTGTGTACACTCAGGAAATAACATACAAAAGCAGGCTTTTGTCAGTTATAAGGCTATAGCCCCACTGGTGATGCTGTAACATGCAGGAATTGACTATCTCATGACTAAATGTAGCTATTTCCGTGTTATCCTGAAACCTGTTCAGAAATAGAGGGAATTACCCAAATGACTGTTAGATAGGAAGGGATAAATAAGGACATTTTATTTTTTAAAATCTTTTCTGTGTAGTCTGAACGCCTGCGATGGCAGCTCGTGCAGTTGTGCAGCAATTTGTGCAAAATAACTAACCAATCCCATCTGGTTGGGTGAGACAGCAGAGTGTGTCCAACTGTGCCCCTCTGAGCAGCAAGGGAGTTTTTAAGTGTGGTGTCAGCACTTAGAAGGAGCTCCCCTCTGCAGTGCTGTTACATGAAGCAGTGGACTTTTAACAGAAAGAAGCTGAAGCAGACTTTTGAAGTTCTTGATAGATGTTTTAGTTTATAAAGACGTTTTCAGTGAGATGTCAAAAAGCGTGCGGTGAAAATTGAGCGACGTCTAATTTTGGAGAAAACTTTGGCAAGCTTGTGGTGCTTCCACGAGCAGAAAGTCGTTTGTTTTGAAGGGAAATCTTTATTGTGCTTTCCTGGAAAAGCAGGTTTTTTGTTGCACTTCATGAGCAGGGAGTTTACTGCCGGGGGCTGATCCGTGCTGTAGGCTGCTCTCTGCTCTCAGCCACTTTGGTGCCCACTGGGCCTGCAGTTAGCGTGGCTGCAGGCGGCTCGGCAGCCTGTGCTGCGTTAGCTGGGTATGAGCAGTGTCCGGTGACAGAAACAAGAAATTGCAGTTTAAAGTTTATAAGGAGAATGGGTAGTGCCATTTCCCATTTCAGTCATTAACATGCTTATAAACACTGGCCCATATGCTGCTCTGCATTCATGCAACTGTGAAATCCCATGCAAAGATCAAGGACAGGCTGCGTAACGCTGTGTCGGGAGATCAGCCTTGGTTTGTACCTCTGCACTGTGAGATCGCAGGGAGCATTTTTAGTGCTGGAATAGGAGCAGTAAACACCAAGGCTCAGTCCCTGCGGTATCTGTGTCGCAGATTCTACAGCCCTGTCCTCTCTGAGACAGGATATGGAATGCAGCAGGATGCAGAGCAGGGTGTGGGGGATACAGTGCAGGATGAAGGAAATGTGGTGTAAAATGCAGGGGATGCAATGCGAGGTGGGGGGGATGCAGAGCAGAATGAGGAGGATATGGTGTGCGACGCAAATGGAAGTGGTACTGGATGCAAGGGGACACAGTGCACGATGTGAGGAGATTTGTTGCACCAACTGAGAGAGAGCAGAGCACTGAGAAAAGACTGGGAGCATAATCAGACCTGTGAATGTACTCAGACATGTCACATATGTAAGCGTTTCTGTCGTAAGCTGATACGCTTATAAGTATATAAAGTGACATACGTGAATGTGTTCACTTAAGGCAGAAAATTTCTGTTCATATTAGTCCTTGCACAGGTATAATGTGTAAGTATGTATCATTGCTCGAATATGCCTTAAACTGACCACTGAAAGGCACTCAGTACTTTTGTTTAGTTAAAAATCCATGTTAGAGAAGTTTTCATTAATTCCTTGGCAAGCTATCTCATCTCTGCAGGTTCCCTGTATGACACCAATAACTAAAACCAGACGTGCCTATCTCTAGTTGATGCACAAATGCACATAGAAACAATGGTCAGACTGCAACAAGTACTCCAGAAATATACTGCAAAAAGATTTAATAATCCTTGTAGTGAGCCTGGATTGAAGCACCCACATCATACTTTGGTTTATGGATTGCCAGCACGTTGACTTATTTTTGTAATTATGGGCAGTGCTCTGCGAGGCCGGTGTCGTTTGTTACCTGCGGAAACAGTGTTCTGCATTGCTGGAGTTCAAGGAAATGAAAAATCCCAACTTTTCTGGGATATCGCTGTCTGGTGAGTTGTGTTGGATAGAGGAAAGCAAAAATTAAAATGAGACAAAGAGAGGGATGAAATGGCAGGACAGGGAGTTTTCAGACTTTTTTATGTCAGCAGGTTTTCATTGACTCTACTTTATGTGTTACTTAGCACAGCAGAAAAGCCAGAACAAATAAAAATAGTGAGGAAACCAAAGACTTGCAGGCCTGTGAAGGAGGGTGGCTTTGAAAAAAACTCCTGAATGAGTGGTTGATTTTTGAAGATGTTTGATCTCTATTTTTAGGCGTTTATACTCAGGAGTGTGTTTAGCTTGTGATGTTTTCATTACTGCTGCCTTTCTCTTTCCTCTTGCCTTCCTTGTTTTTTCTTTAATTTGGAATCCTGCAAAGTCTGTGATTTATAAAGCAGGATCCTAGGGCGCTTCTTGCGATGAACAGAGCACTGGGCGCAATGAAGGATTGGGCTCACATTCCTGCACAGCACTTAGGTGTAAGGGTGCTCACAGAAATGCTCTGCAGACACGCAGACTGTATTGTGGCCTTGTGGTTATGTGTGGTCCTTGCCAACTTCTCCTCTCAATTTAACATTTGTAGAAATTAACATGCAATTTAAAAATGAGCCATAAAATGTAAAAGCATAATGTGAACACAATGGAACCTGTTTTCAGAGACAACTCAAGGGACCAGCAAAAGCTGTGAGCTTTAGTGACTTTTGCAAGTTCCTTCTGAATGGTGCTGGGGACCTCGGGGATGCTTTAAAATCAATGTAAACCAGGGAGAGCTAAAGGAGGTCCTTGTTGCAGATCCTAATGTTATCCAGAAATGAAACTGAAAAGGGGAATGTAGAGCAGAGTATTAAGTGCGCAAAGCACTGTAACTGCAGCGTGGAGGTTGCACAGTTAAGGTCATATTTCAGCAGGAATTTTATTATTACACGACCAGATTCATCAACGCTGAAATAGTGTGGAATTGAGAATGGAGGAACAGATTGTCTTTAATTTGCTTCCTTAATGGCTTTTCCTAAAGAAAGACTAAAAGGAAACTGCTGTGCTACAGGGACAGCATCAGATTCGATATATGTAATGGTAGCCCAAACTTGAGGATTTTAAAGATCCTTCCTGCTCCCCTCATGTTAAGTCTTACATTTTTTTCAGTTTGAACAGAGAAAATCAAATACACTTTTTTTTTCTAGTTTTCTTTCTACTCCTCTTTAGTTTCTTGATTTCTCGGCACTTGCACATGGAATGTGTCAGGATTATTTCCACACAACAGTGGAAAATGGTGCTTCATCAAAACTGACTTTAGTTGTTTTTGGTGGAAATGTACCCGTTTCAACCAGAAGGTCTCAGGTGGCAGTGTAGAAGAGGACCATGTTCTGCTGTGCTTTTTGTTTTTATAAAACCCAAAGTATTAGCAGTTCTGGAGAATGGGTCGTGTGCTGGGCTTCTGCCAGCACCATGTTCATGGGCAGAGTTGGGTGTGATTGCTGTGTAGACCCAAGAGAGGTGCACACACACCTCTGCCATTAGTTTGGTTGCTGCTGTAGTTACAGAGTATTTTCTGTGTGCTGCATTTGTCCACGGTGCAGCTTATGTTGGGGCAGCAGCACAGCCCCTATGGCTCCCAACAGCATTAGCATCGCAGAGACTGAGATGCTTTCATGTGAATGACTTGAAAAAGTGACAGCATCTCACCAAAAACTCAGTGAGACCAAATACCATGGCCACAGTTTCTGCTGCCCATGTCCTCCCAGCAGCCTGCTAGTGTGGCTCTGAGACCATTATCTCCGCAGTGCAGATATTCACAGCAGCAGCCAAAAAGCAGGAGACCCCTGTGCTTGCCTAGGATGTCTCTCAGCAAGGAAAATGTGCTGTGCTATCACAAATTGCCAACAACCATATATTTTAATGCTCCTTTTTAGCAAATGCTCCCGGCCAAGCATCAGGACTCATTAATTTAATGAAGGTGTGTATTCAAGGAGAAGGAAATATCCCCATTTTCCCATTGTTCAAAATGGCTTCAAATGCTTGGTCTTAAAACCTGAGGTCAGCCCAAATGCAAATGTTTCAGGAAATAATGTGTGTGAAAAAGTACAGGAGCATTAATCAGAGTGTTTTCCAGCTTAAGCTGTAGACTGTATGATTAATTATGAATATAATAGGGAAATCATTAAGAAAATTAACAGTTAATTCAATAAATGTTTGAAGTGTGTGTGGGAACCTACAATTTGGGAAAAACGGCTCAGTGAAATGGACCCGACACAGTTGCGAAATGTGCCTACCCTGCATCCTGTGGCACCTGCACGTAAGAGAAGAGAAATTACAGGGACAAAATCCATCCTTTTTGCCCAGTGAGTTACATGTGAAATCATAAATCTGTCTTCTTCACAAACAACCTCTGTCTTTGGTGATGTGTGTTAACAGAGTAATCCATATGCAATATGCCGAATGTGTGCTGAAGGGTAGGGTGCAGGCAGGCTGTGCGCCTGCAGTGCGGCATTGCACTGTCCGTGGCAGCAAATGAGAAAGAATGGGGAGCCCATTAAAGTTTTTCACTTCTCTCTGAAAAAATGCCCAAACAGAAACTTCATGCCTGACGCGGGGTTCCTGCATGCACCACTGTCCCTCCTTGGCTTAGGATCAGTAGCGCGCCACTGGGTAACCTGGTGCATCCAGCTTGGAGCATGGGCTGTCTGCGCAGTGTTTCGGCACTGCTGTTCATGTTGCTGTAGTTAGGGCTGTATCTGTGTTTCCATTAGAACCCCTTTAATCCACAAATTTATGACCCAGCTGTAAAAATTCAATCCAGACTGAAACTTGGCATGGGAAGCATTCGTTCTCCCATCTGGGGAAGGGATTTGAGCAGGTACATCCCAATCGTAGTCATCTTGACTGGGCTTGTAAATCTGGAGCATGGTGACTGCTGAATAAATCAGTAAGCTTCTTAGGAGTCCTGGAGTTTGAAATATTTTATGCTCTTGATGAGACTGGTGAAAAGCAGCGTGCTTGTATTCAGTTGTATAGATGGTAAATAAAAACATGCTTTGAGTTTTTCTGTGCTTACATGCACAGGCACATGCATTTTTCTTACCGTGACAATATTTTGACGTGGGTGAAAAATGCATGAACTTGTATAGCATCTTGCTCCACAGCAGAGTTTGTTCACTCTCAGGTAGCATAAAAAGCTGTGTCCGCATCAATGCAAGCACCAGAATTTTTCTGTTGATCATAACTAAAGAAAAAAAAAAAGAGAGAAATTAAAAGATCAGGTTGTTTTGTCCTGAGTGGGATTTCTGATTCAGATTTTCTCAGAATATCTTTAAAACAATTCTAGTATTAAACTGAACTAGTATTAGTTTTATTCACCATCACTATTTTCTAAGAAGCTACAAGCTGGATGTTGCCTGACCAGATAGACCAGTAATCTTATCTGATCCAGCAAATCCTATTTCCTCTTGCAGGTTTGTGGTTTTTGAAAGTAATTCCACAACTTTAAAAACTCCTTTATGTGTTTAACTGAAAATTTTTAGGTCATTTGTCCATAATGTGAATACCAGAAACTTTGGCATAATTTGACAGGAGGATTGAGAGAACCTGGAATTTGTCTCTGCGTGGGATGCAGATGAGTCCATGCTCTGACATTCAGAATCGGTTGTGCTCTGAAAATGTGGAGAGTCTGTGGGTGCTCTGTGTAAGATTCTTGCCATCGTGATGGAGGTGGGGGAATGCTTGTAGAAACACCTGTTTCCCCAGAATGTGCCGCATCTGTGGAAATCAGATAATTTCTGTGTATTCAAAACCAGAGAAGCAGAGTTGGATTCTGTTTTGCTCAATCCACTTCATTCTCAGTGTAGAAATTTGGGTGTGAGAAACAAGGGGTAAGTGTGGAAACTGTAAATGGGGCCTAAATGCTATTACAGGTCTTTTATGCTTTATGGAATGCAATGGCATCAGATAGCCATTTTAGATATGCTAAAGAAGAAATGCGTCCTAACAGTCAAAGCACTCAAACGTTTTATGTAATGTACTAAGCGAGGTTTATGTGAGCTGCAAGAGAGGAGCTGGAGTTTAAAGCAGGGAAGTAAGTTGGAGAAGTAAGCTGCATTGTAGAAAATCTTGAAAAAATAAAAACAATTAGGACAGAAAGAGATCAGGTAAACAGCTAGGGCTGGAACAGCTGAAGAGAAGCACACAAAAATAGGTAAAATGAAATTCCAATGAGCCATAAAATGTGTTTTCCTTAATTTTTCGCTGTGGCCTTGAAACCTGATGTTGGAGCCTTTATCTCTGTTCTTTTGCTGATGGCCAGAAGCTGAGGTTATGATGACCAGATCATTCGGTATGGCACTGACATTTCAAGCTAAAAGAGATTGCCAAGACTTTAAGTTACGACACTGAAATATACCACTATTTCTAAAGCCAGTTTTCAGTCCCTCCCTCATGCCTCCACATTGATTTAGGCAACAGATGCATGAAAGGCAAGGCAGCATTCAAAATAATCCTCTAGCTGGAGCTGGCGGAAGGCTGGCTAGTGGGCTGTAGCCAAAATTCTTTAAATGTTACAATGTTTTACATTTCTAAATGTAAAAACTTTCTTTCCAATGTGAGGTACCAGCCAAACGTCTTAGTTACGGTATCTCAGAGTAGAAGCTGGCCTGAAGCCTCGTGGTCATTTGTGGGTATTGACAGATTTACACCATTGAAGATCAAGTTAAATGTTGTCGGTTTCTCCATCTCCCCTTTACTTTGTCAGGCTTTTTTTTTCTCTCAGTTCCTATTTGTCAACTTAAATCCAATTTGCTGGAAAAACGAAGGCTCTTCACGACCTGGCTCTTCAGGAGCGAATTGCCTCAAATTCCTGCTGCTCGCCAAACTATTTTGTAATGCATTGCAAAACAGCAGCAGGATCGTTCTCCTGCACTGGATGTACTTTGTGGGCTAGACACAGCAGTCAGCACTGAGGCCTCAGCATACCAGAGGCCCCTCTGTGCCCTTGGCTGCAGGATGTCCACCCAAGGCCCCACTCCTCAAGCTGCCGCTCCATCTTAAGGAGCCAGGTGTGGGGCTGCCTTGGTGTGGCCAGATCTGTGCTCCTTGTACACACTCTGGATTTATGGCAGTGGTGTGCAGGCGACACAGCCTAAGGGCTGGGTGGTGGAGTTACACAGACACGCTCTGTGTCCTGGTTTTTTTCATTTTCTGTAGTTTAGCTGGTGTGTAGCTTGTGGCTACTGCCAGCTGATTCCCTGAGCCCTGGGACTGCCTTCTCATGGGTGTTATGTGTGAGCTTGCCGCCTGTCCCCTCAGCAATGCCAGCAGGTGCAGCTATCACGGGCTTGCAAAGTATTGAAGCACTGTATGGGGAGAAGCCATAAAGGCTGTCTTGCTCTGGCCAGCTCCAGAAACTGTAGTGATGTTTGACAATCTTTCACATACACGTGTTCACACATCTATGAAATATATTCATACTTCTGTATGTGAATACCTATCTATAGATGCATACACACGTTCCCTCAATGCTGTATTCCAGTGGTAACTTCTGTGTGACTGTGCCGTTTCGCCACATTTTCTGTTTCAGCTTGAAGCATTGCAGTTCAGTGTGGCAATGCTAGCAAAAACAGGGAAAATTAGTCTCCCAACTGCATTGCCAATGAGTCATTAGGTATCTTTTGTGCTTGCTCCAGCTCACTGCAAAGCCCGAAGTCCTGTTAATGAAGAGAAGATGATGTTTACCTATAAACAGTGGTCTCAGTGAAGCTGATGGTTTATGTGATGGCCATTTTTGCTGGCCTAGACTTTTGCTAAACCAAAGAAATGCTTGTTTAAACATTTTAAAGGAATTAAAATGCTGGGTGTCTGTTTTCAGCCCTTATCTCATTAGACAGTGAATGATATAATTTCTTCTGGCAACAAACACATGTAAGAATTATATTTTGCTACAGTTTTTTTAGATCTCCACAGAGAAAAATCACCAGTATTCCTTGATAGTCTGTGCTCCATTCAAAGTACTTACAGATTAATTTCCTTGACTCGCTGCCCCATTATTTCAAAATGAGCCAATAATTGCATCAAATGTCTGATTCACAGTGCCTGTAGTTTGACTTGGTAATCAATGGATAGGCACTCACATGTTCTAAAATCAAGCTTTTTGAAATGCATGATGTTGGATGAAGCAAAGAGCCATTTCACCAAGGCCTCGTCTCATTTTCAAGTGCATACCGCATAGTTTGACACATAAAATTTGTGTGTTTCCAAAGCTCTCCAAACTTCTTATGGTGAACTCCAGCTGCTTTCAATGTGATCTTTGCTCATAGATCAAAGACTGTGACCCTTGGAGAATGTCAGTGCTCATATTTGGGTACTGCTCTTCCTTCATTCCTTGCACAAAATAGGAAAAATAAAGGCTTTATTTAGCCATATGGTACTGCTGCACTTGCTGAGGTTTGAGGAGCTCTGTCATCTCTCTGTGGGAATCACAGCTGCTTGGAGACACCGTATCCCTGCCCAGATCAACTGAAACCCATATTCTAATGAGCCTACCAAAGCCCTTGGTGGGCCCATCTTTATGGCCATGTCCTCTTCCCATCCCATTGTTCCAACTGCCTCTGTACACATCTCAGCACTCTCACCATGTCCCCACCTTGTTTATGGGGAATCTGTGTGCCATCACCCCACGTCTGCTGCCGATGAGAAAGGAGGTCTTGGCAAAAAGTCAGGTCTGAGTGAGACTGAGCAGAGGGGGCTGTAACGAGGTGTAGCAGGCAGTGCACAGAGCTAGGACTGCACTGCCCACTGACCCGCATGTGTCTTTACAGCTGGGTTATGGGTTTAGGAGAGTCACATGCCCCAGGATCACATATATAGGATAACTGTTTATCAAGGAGAGGAGGAGGGAGAAAATCAACAAATTCTTTTGATATATTGTATGCCGTCTGTATGTGACACTCTGATACCTTCAAATGCTTAAACAAAAGCCCTAAATATAATTTAGTTAGTAAAAATATACCTTAGTTATAATAAAATGATAATAGTGGAACTTGGCAACAGAGCAGCTAATAAATATTACACTTTTGAAATGTGCCTGGGATCCAAGTAAGTACTCTTTTACTGTGTAGTTAAAGCATGTGGCAGGACATGCTAGACCAAGATTTTCTTTTTGTCTTTCCAGTGGAAAACTAAAGTTCTTTGTTTAAGTGAAACCCATTGGGAATTTTTCTAAAGTAAAACAAGGAGCTAAAGAATTCCATACCTTTTTGCCAACTTTTCTTCCTCCTTCAAGCCAAATTATCAATTAATGGGGCATTAAATATCGAATACTACCTAGTTATATTCATCCCTGTTTTTATTTAGGTTCCTTCACTCTTTTCTTGTTGGTACTTCAAACATGGTTGTATTAAAAGATGAGATACTGTATAGAGAAAAGGCTACCCTTTCCAAACATTTTTGTCCTTATAAAAATAAAGGTCAGTAATACGAAAGTAATGAAATTTGCTTATTTAACCTTACTTCTGATTTTTCAAAAGAAAAAAAATCTATCCTCCTTTAAGGTCTTCTTCCTGAGCTTCATTCTTTGCCTTCTTCATTAGCTGTCTCCATTTCAGTACCCTATAGTTTTGCCAGCAGAGCAGCCAAGTGAATGTTTGACCATATTTTTGTCTGGCTTTAGCAAAACCGTGATCTGACAATAGAATACTTTTCTCTGGGTTTTCCTTCTTCCCCCAGGGAACCATACTTCAAGGGCAACCTGCTTGTCCAGCGTATGAACATGTGGAAAATCCACTGCTATGCACTAATGATTTTCAGATGGGCCATTGTTGCTGAAAATCATCCCAAAAGCGGCAGCTTCTCCATTGTAGTATCTAACTACTTTGGGATCGCATTGCTCATAGCTGGTCGAGAATAAACCCTTTGCATTTACATATAGAGTAGTGATGTGCTGCATCACACATATATAATAACAACATTTAGGGAAAAAGTGGGTGAAAGTTATTGTTGTGGTTCTTTTTTGGCCATTGCAACACACATCAAAATCTGACATTTATTTCAGCTTGAAAACATAGATGTAGGAAAAAATCAAGCTATGCCAAAGATCCACGACAGCGAGGCAGAAGCACCCTAGATATTGTCCTCCAATGAATCACTTTCAAGCTTTTGTTTTAAATATTTACAAGGAGTTTTGTCATACAGTGGGGGAGAGAAGAACGAGTTTTAAATTTTAAATAGTTTCTGTTTTGCTCGGAATTTGCATTCTTTTTCAACAACTTTCACTTTTAATTTGTAATTAAAGCCAAAGTTTTCTTTTAATTTTAAAAGCTTGTCCTTGGACTAAAATAACATGGAACATTTTTAAACACTGATCCAAGCTGCTGTAGATACATTTTATTTAAACCACAGAGCCTGCTGTTGGATTCCTGGCTTTGCCAGATAGACTACAAACTGTAAGTGTGGCAGTGATGACTGCGGAGTTCTGGATGCTGCACTACCAGTGAGGAGGGTTGTTTTTCTGGAGCTGTTCCTCCCTTTGGGCCCTATTCATGAATGACTTAATCTCTGTGTATGATCAAATGTCATGCGAGTTACTGTGTGCAAAAAATCAAGGCATGCTTCTCTTTGCCGTGCTCCTTACATGGAATTGCTGCGCCTGCCCAACGAGCGGTTGGAGAGTAGTGAGGGTGGGAAGCGAGTGGCAGCAAAAACACACGCAAACCAGCAGAAGTAATGTGAAAATGAGTGAGACAAAGCAAACAGAGGAATCTTTGAAAGACTGGGCGTGAAAGTTGAATTGGGCCGCGTGCAGGCAGCTTGAGCTTGCCCATGCCGCGCAGCTGGGCAGGGAGCAAGGCATTTGTGTCACAGGGCCGATAAATTTACCATGAAAAACAAGTGTTCCCTAGTACTTTTTTCTGGAGTTTTGGCCATAAATATGATTTCCAGTGCATGTTTCTATTAACTTGTTTCATCTCGGAAAGCAAACATTTACTGTTTTGATGGGCAGATCTCAAAAAGTTCAGAGAATCAATGCTGCTTAGTCTTATCCTCTCAGACTCAATTGCTTGCATGGTGTAATTCTGTCCCTTCCAGGGACGTTAAACCAGGAGTGATTTTCACCTCATTCCTCTCCCTGAAGCCAAGAGAGAGAGGAGTCTCACAAGATTTTCATTAGCTACAGTATTAATTACACTGTGAATGCCAGACCAGGAACTTTTCTTACTATGGTTTGATATTTTCTTAGACGCCCATCAGAATCAGGGTGTGAAGCAGTGTGTATCTGTGTCCACATTCATATCAATTTCTTCCTTGCTCTTTTAAGTTTCAGCAAAATTTTAGCTTCTGTTAGATGCACGTTTCCCGTCAAGAGGGAAGAAAGGCCTTACATTATCTGAGTTGTTTTTCTCATCACCAACACCCTGCAGCCACCACAAGTAATTCTGTCTGTCTCGGCGTGCCCTGGTGTGGGGACAGATTGCTATAGCAGGACTCCCACACGAAGCAGTGCTTGGTAGAAAATGGGGAACTACTTGACTCAGGCGTTGAACTCCTCCAGCTGTCAGTGGCAGCTACACTTGTTTGTCCGAGGCAGGGGCTGGAATAGTCATTTAGCTCTTTGTGAGACACTTTCCATCCCTTTAGCACTGACAATGGACTTAAAAGATGTAACTCGCTTTTCTGGTAGGTTATTGCTGGAGAATCATTTTAGCTCTAGGAGGTGAAAGGCAGAAGAAAGGAGAGAAGGAGAAGGGAAAAAGGAAAATGTACAATCAGGAAATAAATACAGGTGGGAAAATATTGGATAGAAACTTTTGGAAGATAGTAAAGAAGGGAGAGTAGGTGAGGAAAGGGGAATGCAGAATTGAGAGCAAGAACAAAAAAAGGAAGAGGAAAGGGAAGACTGATGGAAGAAAGGAGATCAAGGGATGAAAGTAAGAAAGTAAAGTGGATATGATGGAA
Organism: Lagopus leucura; assembly: GCF_019238085.1. Lineage (NCBI taxonomy): Eukaryota > Metazoa > Chordata > Aves > Galliformes > Phasianidae > Lagopus > Lagopus leucura. The sequence continues at coordinate 35,417,298 of NW_024962334.1, read as the reverse complement.
ATATTGTTAGGAATCTCGGGTGCAGTTGAAAGAAGCTCTCGTATAAATCAGAGAAGTGATAGAAGCATTTTTCACAATTCAAAATAAGGTTTGACATTTTTCCCTCTCAAAGTGTTTGACGGATAAGGGTGGATATGCATTCAAGAGATATTTTACCACTCTACTTGGAAAGCACCTTTGAATCTAATTACTATTTCTTGGCTATTTTTTTTTTCTGTGTTAGTCAGGCTAGGAGCAAAGGCACATCTAGAAAAGGGTATGACCTTGCTTAAAACACAAGGCATATTGATCCATTGCTCATGACTCGGTGAAAACCTGAACTAAGTTTATAGCTAAGTACCCCAATTTTGGTGGCAAGAGGACATCTGTTTGTGTGGTGTGTGTGGCTGTTTCTTGGTATATCTGCACTCCTAACAAAGCTGGATGAAGAAATATAGCATTTTCATACCTTGGCTTCATCATTCCCAGTTTGGGCTTTGGAGACTCCTACCAAGACCTATTATGAAAACTATAGCTAGTTTTCAGGCTAGTGTAAGACAGGTCAGCAAAATGTGGAGGCTTCTCTTATCCAGCATTCCTGAAAGGTTGAACTTCTCCCAAGTCTACTTCTGTAATCTTCAGATCACCTGTTGGAAAATTTTTCAGTTCATCATCTGTAAGTAGCAGATAGAAAATATTCTTAACCTGCTGCATATCTGGTTGAGAGCAATGCTTTTGTGCTCCCCTGGGATGAACATTGGTCAGTAGCAGAGAAAGGATATTGCCTGGGATGCACCAATAGTCTGATCTGGCATGGCAGATCATGCATTCCTATGTAGTTCATGATATATATGAACCTAAAATATGTCATGCCAGATCAGATTATATGTATAATTTTCAAGTTGAGCAAAAGGCTTTGTTTCTTTCTTTCCCCCTCATTTTTTAAAGAAACAGAATTTATCTGAATTAAAAACATGATTGGTGATGACGAGTGGGTGGTTCTGTTTACCCTGCCACATTATATAGTACCACTTTTACTCCTTGTTTGGATAGCAGTCACAAGACCTAGATATCAAGCTGTGAAAGTATTTTTCTTGCAGCAGCCTTTCTTTTTTTGGCAGGCAGTGGCTTTGGAGATGCCTCACATTTTGTCATGTGATTGGACTGCTGATGAGGTTTCTGTGCTGCCTCATTTTCCTGGATTCCATCTGAATTAACTCTTCTTTGGGTTGTGACCATTAGCACACTTTTGAAGGAGTGGGGTTTTGCATCATAGCGTGATGAGCTCCTAATACATGGTCTTTGTAGAAAAACAGCCTCTGCAGAAGGAATTAGCTGTTAGTTCCACGTGACAGAAATCTGCTTTCTGTACCTTCAGCTGTTCACATGCATAACACGTTCCATCTTCACAGCAATATTCCTTCCTGAATCAAGGGAAAATGAGAGGAAATGACTAGTGTATAATCACTGCATCTAAAAACATTCAGCTTAGTCTTGTAAACACATAAACTAGTTCTTCATAAACAAATGTCTTAATTTTCTTTAAACGGAATATTTAGATGTCAAAGATAGAGAAGCTGGATATGTCAAACACATATGGTTCCTATTGCATCAGAGCCTTTCTTAATTTTGGTATTCTAATTGAAAAGACATTTCCGAAAGCATGCTAACTTTACAGAAACTAATCTGTCTGTCTCTCTGTCTTGTCTAGGTTTTATTCTCCCATCTGTTGTCATTCTCAAGAAAAATCTTCCACTTTAAATATACAGCAGTGACAGTATTCTTAATGGGCTTCGAATTGCTCTTGATAATTCCAGGATTTGACATGGAAGCACTATTGGGGCAGTCAGTGTTTGGGAACTGGTAGGAGTTTATAGAGTGAGAACTAGGAATAGGCACCAGGGGAGAAATGGGAGAAGGAACTATAATTTATTTGTAAGTTTTTACCTTATTTCTGGATAATTTATAGCACAAGGTGCTCTAAGCTAAGTAACATTTCTAACTGGACACAATTTTTATCCACATCAGAGAAATTGTAGGTCTGCTGTAAAATATAAATGTCATTAAACATCTGATGTGGAGCTGTTGGAGCAGGTCCAGAGAAGGGTCGTGAAGATGACCAGAGAGCTGGAGCACTTCCCCTATGGGGACAGACTGACAGATTTAGGACTCTTCAGCCTGGAGAAGAGAAGGCTCTGAGGAGACCTTATAGCAGCTTTCCAGTATCTGAAGGGCCTATAGGAAAGCTGGGGAGGTATTTTTAATAAGGGCATGCAGTGACAGAACAAAAGGAAATGGCTTTAAAATGGAAGAAGGCAGATTTAGACTAGATACTAGGAAGAAATTCTTTATTGTGATGGTAGAGAGACATTTAAACAGGTTGCCCAGAAGGGTTGTGGATGCCCCCTCCCTGGAAGCATTGGAGGCCAGGCTGGATGGGGCTGTGAGCAACCTGGTCTAGAGGGAGGTGTCCCTGTCTATAGCAGGGGAGTTGGAACCAGGTGATCTTAAAGGTCCTTTCCAACCCAAATCATTCTATGATTCTATGATCTATCTGCCTCAGATAAGGCAGAATTTCAGTTTGGTGTCTGGGAGCATGAGTAGTATGTATTCATTTTTCCTCCTACAAATAATAAGCAGAAAGCTATACAGTTTTTGTCTGAAATAAGTACATTTGAAATAGAAAATACATTTACGTCTCTGGCACTGCTGTTAGGTTTACGTGCACAGACTTTAGCTGCAGGTGCCCTCTCTGCAGGTAGCTGAGCTCTGTGTATTTGCTCACAGGTTGCTTTAGTGGGATGTCTTGTGCAGCTGTTTGCAGTGCAGGGGCTGGGCTCTGCCCAGGTGTACCACTGGCTCTGGGCAGAGGAAGGCCTGAATAAATAAATCTACCTTTTCCAAATATACAGAAGATTTCACAAAAATTACCTTTTTTGTTCTGTTTTTTCCACTGAAGTGCACAATGTAAAGTACACAAGGGTCACAGAGGTCAATTTATTTGTCAAATACTTGGTTCCAAAAAAACATTATGAATCATTTTGGTGTTTTAAGCTCAGGATGCAGGGTAAATTATTCCAAAAATAATGGTAGCCAAATGTCATTCTCTCCAAACGTTTGTGTAATATCTATTTATCTGTGGGCAGATGACTGCTATGTATAATCAGAGGCAGACTTTTGTCAAGTTGAGGCTAAGTAAACACAGCTGAACACAAGCAAGTTGGACTATAACTTTTTTGAGTTTTGCCAGCACTGTTATGACCTTGAAAACAAGCATTTTTACAGAGCAATCTGCTTTCAATATGGGAGAGTTCTTTGTGTTTCAAATTAACGAGTGTTGATTGGGTATTCATTCTGTTTATTTTATTTTATTTTGTCCAAATGAATGAAAAGTCTATATCTGCCCAAAGGAGGGCGTCCTTTCTGCTGCTTAGAAGTGAGGCATGTTTTGTAAGGTAATGCGTCTTGCACGAATCTGTGAGAACAAGAGCAATGGTTAGAGAAGGAGCTGTCAACTCATTTGAAGCTTCTTTGTATCATCAGAGAAATTTTTCTTCTTTTTCCTTCAAACAGAAAAGCATATACTTTTATAAATTATTTGAGCAAGTACAATAACATTTAGGCAGCCGACTTCATACCCCTACATATCTACATACTATTTTCATCATTCTTGGAAAGATAGTATTTCCATTTATAGCTTTTGCCCGTTTTTCTAAAATGTATTCTCCTACTACCTTTTTCCACAATTCCTTTTTTTAATCTGAGATACAGAGAAGGAAAGAATGAAGGGAAGGGAAGGGAAGGGAAGGGAAAGGAAGGGAAGGGAAGGGAAGGGAAGGGAAGGGAAGGGAAGGGAAGGGAAGGGAAGGGAAGGGAAGGGAAGGGAAGGGACCAGTATTCAAAGTGTAGTATAATTTAAGACTTCATTTTAATATGCTAATTTGCTGCTTTTACATTGCCAGCCATTTGAACAGAAAGCATTTTGCTCCCTTGATTATACAGGCTACAGTATTTGGAGTCCTGTGTAAAGAAGCAAAATATAAGAAGTCTTCTCCAAACTTTACATTCAGTGATTACAGTAAATGACTCTCATCCACTGCCAGTATCTCTGCTTTGAGACACTTCTATAGGGATGCTTTTCTTCATGTGAAGTGCTTTGTCTAAGCCAACCTACACATAACTGAGGGGGAGATTGCACATGCCCAACTTTATATGCAGGGGAAACTTTCCAAAGTCCCTATGCCTGTTATCCACAAGTCATATTTCCCAATCTGCCTTTTTCTCTTTTTGACTAGCAATCAAAATGTCAACTTTCTGACAAATCCTTATGGTGACAACTTGATGTCAGTATCCAAGCAAAGCCTCCTATGTCATGTGTTGCTACAGTATGCCTCTGTCTCCACACACCATGTCTTGTCCCACCAGGTTGTCTCGATGAATACTGGCAATGGAATCTCTTCTTGCTTCAGGTTTTTCTTTCCCTATCATTGCACCTAAAGAATAGAGAGCATAAAGTTTGAAATGAGGAAGAAGAGAAAGAAGTCGATAGAAAGGAGGATGATATTGTGTCAAGGAGCTAAACATCCAGTAACTTAACAGTTGAATTGCAATTGTAATCAGCAGGTATCCTTTATGGTAGTGTATGAAAGAATGAGGGTTAACACCCAAAGTAGCTCTCTACCTTTGCTTCTGCATGCATGACTATATGCAATTACAATGTATATATTCATTATGTGCCTAATACGTGTTCATACTTTCCCTGCAATGTCCACCTTTTTCCAAGACCTCAATCTCCACTTGAATGTGAGCTGGTGGTCACGCATCCTCAATTCAGTGGTTGCTCAGGTAACTTTCAGTCATGAAAACACAGCTGTCTTTGCTTGAGCTTATCTAGTTCTTTTACTTTTTCTTTTGCTTGCTCCCGTTCTGGAGTCTTGACGTGTCTTTGCAATTTGCCGACCTAATAAGCTCAGCAGATATGACTAATGTGAAACATACTGTCTTTCAGCATGACTGAGATGGTTGGTGGTAGTCAACTGGGTAGATTTTATGGGCACATGAAATGTGAATCTGTACCCTTAAACAGTGTTTGCTATGAGGACACAGTCTGTTTGCCCAGTGTTGCAGAGTGGGGATGAAAACAGGCATTATGTACATGAGTGTGGTTTGCTGTGTATGTTTTGCAGACCCTTTGCAGGTCTGCATCAGTTTTGCAAACTCTGGTGTATAGACTGTCACTCTACAGGAGAGCTTTGGCTTCCAGTCAAAGTAAGAAGTAAAAACTCTTGCAAAATGAAAGAAAAAGCTTTTATTGTTCTAAAAGTGGAAACAGGAGCACTACTAATAATAGCTGTGAGATAATTAGAGAAGCATATAAATTCACAGAGCTTGAAATCTTTGTGTTGTAGCTGTCTGGCTTGCATGTCTGCCCAGAGTCCTAATCTCATCCTCTGTCAAAAAGCTCAAAGCCTGGAGTTGTGCAGTGTGGTAGGAATCAAAGTATCTCACATTTTTTTCAGTGTAGATACTAAAAAAAATATGAATGTTATTTATGTCTGTAGCCATGGCTTCCTGTTGTATGCTTTTCTTTATAGAAGTGGAAATCCAGCATTTTAACTCTTAAAAGGAAGATGAGCTTGCAAGGCTACTTATACAAATATTTGATTGTGGCATATGCTGCCTGTCCTTTTGAAAGCAGTTGAGCAGATCAGGGAAGACATATGAGCAAGCTACATAAATACGTGTTACTTTGGGATGAAGTTCATTTGTAACTACATGAGCAAAAAATCCATACTGATTTCCGTGTGAGGAATTGTATTCTGTGAATGCAGACATTTTGCATGTCCTTGTGCATATATGTAAGCCCACTTTCCCTCAGTTCCAAAGCCTCACTTGTGAAGTTATTTTTTTTATTTGTGGTAAGAGAACTGTTCATGCATGCTGATAAAATTTCGGAGTTGTTTTTGATCTACAGATCTTTCAGATTACTCACATTTTGCCAAAAGGCTGTTTTTCAAAGCTTGTCACTTGATTTAACCATAAATACCATAAGGCTTTGTCATAAACGTGTATGCGTTTTTTAAGTCCCTGTTACAGCAAATTGTAACAGATGATTCCCTAACAGAAATCTCCTGACTTCTAGGGAAACTTGCATGAGCTAATGTAGAACAAGCACGCAGTGAAAATGACACTATTGCCTTCTGCACCTATCTTACATATTCTTGAAGCATGCTGTCTCTGCATCAGCAACCTGACATTTCTAAACAAACAATATTCACTTGAGTTGGGGAAAACGCATTATGAGGGAATGCTTTTGGCAGCGCTGCCTTTGATGCTGGAGGCTGATAGCTGGCAACAAAATTAGGTTTAGAGAAGACAGTTGGCTTTTAATGCTCTTAGATCATATTCACTATCATGACATGGACTACACTACTCAAGACAATTATTGCCTTTTTAGGAAAAATATATTTAATATTTCCAGATACTACATTTGTCCATTCTAGTGATAATACATAATGCTTCAGTAATTTATTGGTTTATTTGTATAAAGGCATGGATTTTTCTTTTCTCTTGTTATTTACAAGATACGTGTTATCACTGTCACGGTTGTTATCGCTGCTGGTGTTTCCACTGGCCAGCAAAGCTTTTACAGGTGAGCGCTGTTTGCAGTGATCTCGGAGAATCAGCATCTTCTTTCAGACAAACAGTCTGGGCATGCTGCCCAGGGTTCAGATGCTCTCTGTTTGAAAGCAAATGTGCTTAGCTTGAAATCCCATGGTTCATGGTCCTCTACAGCTCAGCCACTGCATTTATGCAAACTGCTCTTCCTGGGATCAACAGCAGAGGGTATGACTGTGCCTGGCTGCTATGCGATGTATCCTACAGCTAGAGGAGCCAAGTGGAACAGCAACAATCTCTGCAGCATGGAGCGAGTTTTACAGAGGCCCACGAATTCATGCAGTCTTTTTGCTATACCAAGAACTGCAGGCAGTATATCAAGGTCAGCATGGGCTGCTAAGTGCTGCCTTCCCCTAGCAGTCCTTGCTGCAATGTAGGTCCATTGACGTGGCCTTGCACTGACAGCTCAGGCAGTGTCCCCACGTGGTGTTGTGCCACACTGGGGTAGGTGAAACACTGATGCTGGCTGCCTCATGCCCTGAATTCTGAGAAGCCTGAACCCAGTCCTACATCGTTATCAGTTGATGATGCTTCCCTGCTGCTGAGAGCTGGTTTCTCAAAAATTGCTGTCTCCAAAAGCAGCAGTGTGTGTTGAATAACAAACCCCTTCACATTCAGACTCTTCAGTTTTGGGAATGGAGCCAACATTCTTGAAGAATGATTTAGTGGCCAATAAACATCTGCAGAGTCTGTAAGACTGTCAGAAGCAGTAACGTTGAAAGTAAAGATCCTATCAGTAGCAATTCCCCTGTCCTGACAAGGCATTCAGTGCAAATATTTGTTCAGTCATCTTTGCTCATATGCCTGTTATCACAGACGGTTTCACATGTTTTGCCAAAAGAGCAATTCCGCCTTCCTCCACAAAGCTGTTCATATCCAAGGCCTTTGCAATGTTAAATGCTGGCCTACTACTGTTTCAGGACCTCCCACACATGCTCCTTTGGAGTGCAGGAGCCTCATCTGTCTTATGCAGACTCTGCTGTGAATGGCTCTTACAACTTTCAATTAGCAAGCATCTGCAGCACTAAAGTTTTGCGGTTCCTTGAGGATTCAAGCACAGTCTTGGTGATTTGTTGTGCTGCACCAATCTCCATGATAGCCAGGGCAGTCTATCAGCTCTTCTAAGAAAAGTGCTCCTGCTGAGTAATTGAAATTGCACTGCACTAAGACTCAAACCATTTGTAAATGCAAGATGATGCTTGGAGAAGAAGGAGCTGTTTCTGCTTCTTCAAAAGCTCTTGGCAAATTGGTACAGCTTCCTGAATAATTCTGGTCACGCAATTCTTCTGCTCCAAGAACCTTCCCCCTTTTGCCTGCTTTGCTGCACTGTCCCAATGAATAGGAGAACTGGAAACACAGCCCTTCTTGAGATACTTCCCAGTTTACTAGAATCTCTGAGGGCCTGTTCAGAAGGTGTCTGGGAATGTTTAGGTTTGGGAAGAAATACTGTAATGGAAATAATAACAGTGTGAGTTGTGGTGGGCAGGAGCACAAATGCCGCAGTAGCTTCACAAGGGAAAAGCAAAGGCAGCAGAACTAGAAACTTAACTAAAAATTTGTATTCAAACAGTAAAATGTTTTTTGTGCAATTGGAGATGAAATTAATCCATGGGAAACTGTTCCCCCTGCAGTTCACTCAGTGCACTTTCTGCTATCTATTCTAAGTAAGGTCAGGGTGTGTGTGACTACTGTTTTCTGTGTAGGTTCCTATAATTCCTCCATGTGCAAAATAAAGGGGCTTCCATCATATCTCCAACTAGAGGAGGAAAGAGAGACTTTACTGACTAACGTGAGATAGCCCAGTTTGGAAAGGGCATCAAATCCTAGCTTGGATCCTCACCAGGTGCTCATTGCCCCTTCTATACTGGTAAAGCCAAAAGTGAATGCAGCTGAGCTTCTCTGAGGAGAAGGTAATTAATGATGTGCTGTTCAGCACTCTGACACATTCCATCTGGTCCTTGACAAAACTGAATGAAGTTGTTTTCATCACGTCTGTAGGATCTCACAGATGGGAACTGTGGCACTGCACCACTCTGATATTGGCTTACTTTTGAATACCTAAGACATCATGGATTCTCATGTATTCATGTCTCTTCATGCGCTCAAAGCATAGCTCATGTTCACCCTATTTGCACCTGCAAGTGCTCAGCACTGCTGAAGATGAAGACCCAGGCTTGGGTCAGAATCCAGAGACTGACAAGATATGTGAACATATATGAAAAGGCTTGTTGGAACAGCTTTTCTGGCCCCACACATAACCTTGTGGCACAAGCTGAGGGGCTGTCAGTTGTCATCACGATTTGCTGGGTGGTGGTAAGACTGACGATCTGCTTGTGTTCCCTCCTGCAATGGTCTTGCAGCAGCTGCACAGTAATGCTGAGGTTGTGGGGGAAAGGTCTTACCTCCCATCCTGGTTCTGGCCCCAGGCAGGTCCGTTCTGCATCTCTGGGGAGGTGGCAAACACAGCAAGTGCCACGTGCAGCTGTACCGTTATATCTCACAGTATGCTTGGTGGGAAGGCAGACTGCCTGGAATTCTCATCTTTATTCCCACATGGTATAGAAGCAGGTACAGATACAGATGTGTATCTGAGTATCTGAATATTTCCTTATAGACATAAATATATATTTTTAAAATTTCATGTGCAGTCCATTGATCTGTAGAATCTTTTGTGCAACATTTGTCTGGAGTTACTATGAACCCCTTTCACAGCCTACAACCGACCTTCCGTTTGTTTGACTGTTGGACACATATATGTGCCTATGTACCTCGTTACAAAATACTTGAATTTCTGTAGCTGTGATCACACGGTGGACTTGGTTTGAGCTGGAACTTTGGTACCTGGGTTTTAGTATTTGGTTGGACATCAGTGTTGTGTGCATCCCACTGCGGACACACAATACCCCATGCTTTGGCTGGAAGTAGCTGGGCTGAAAAAGATCATACTTATCTGTTTCTGTCTTACAGGCAAGTGAAAGAAACAGTGAATTTCCTCTAACTTACAGACTTAACCTTTCTTCACTCAGTACTGCTGGCTAAACACATTCTGGAAATCAGTTCTGGCATTCCTGTAGAAGTTCTTCCACTTGCCTGAAAATACAGCACCTTGTAATTTAAATTGCCTTTGTGCAGTCCATGCCGTGTCTGAGCCTGCTTGGCAGCCCGGGGGGCAGGAGAGGAGCTGGCTCCTGGAGTCGTATCAAGCAGAGCTGTGGGAGACGGGGGACGCATTTCTCTGAATTGTGCAGGAGACTTCTGAAAATATCCTCTGTGCATGCATTTATATCATAACCTCACACTGCATATGTAGGGTCTGCTCCCAAACCCACAGCCAACTAGCATAACAAAATCAGATTTTACTGCTGTAGTGTCAGCCTAGGGTTGAAATATGGCTTTGAAACCCTCCCTTTCACCCCGCATTTTTAATGAAAAACAATCGGGCTGGAGTGTAATAGTGCTTACCCTGGCTGCATTTGACTTTAGCTTTTTACTTTTAAAGCCTTATTTTAGGCTTTAAGAGCTTCCAATTAAACTTTTTAGATCCAGAGTAAAAGCTTGAACGTGCCTGCCTGCACAACACTGAAATTCCTGGGTGGGAAAAGGATATTTTTCTATTAAAATTAAAAAAAAAAAAGAATACTGTGTTTCATTTTCTCCCTCCATACTCCTTTCTCTTCTTTTTCATAGCAAATTCTCATCTGCCATTTTCTTACTTCCTTTTTTAACATCTCCCATAGCCATTCCTTTATTTCTTTTTTCCCCCTTCCCTTTCTCCTCTTTCCTTTATTTCACCCTCCCCCTTCTCTGCTGCCTAACCTGTTTCTTGATGTTAACCCACAATGGTTTGCAGTAGGAGGGCTGAATACTTCATCCTTCCAGTCAGCATAGCACATGCTGTAAATCCCTTTCCAAATAACACCAAAAAAAAGAAACCTAAGTCAGATATTTGTTTATCCATTATGAAATGCACACAGGAGACTATCACCAGGGTATTCAACAACATTACACGATTAATTACATGCCAACTCAATGAGGAAAGATTTGATTCAGTCAGCTTTGCAGCAAACCTGAAAAGAACATAATACTATATAACCTTTAGTTCGTTAACAATTCGCTTCTAATGCCACAAGGCACTGACTCCTATTATAAGCTCTACTAAAGCCTGGCTGAAAAAACAAATCTCACACAGTGCCCTGAATCTCAGCAAAGAGAACACACTGTCAGTAGCCATGGGAAATACAGAGCTGTCCATGACAGCCTGAACAATGAATTGATTTACACCAGGTTTGTATCCAGTTTGCTAACTAATAAATTCTTACATGCAGGTGCATAGCCCAAGACTGTAAGACCATTTGGACCAAGCCTTCTATTATGTGGTGCTTTCTGTGCACTTATTAATGTAAATGTTAATGTAGATCTGCAAACTTAATTCTATTTTATGGTTTATAAAATACACCTATCCCAGTCTCTGTGGGCATGTACACTCATTTCATAAAGATCACATGTATTAAAATGTAACTAGATGCCTACTCCCTCTTCAGCAGTCTCCAGACTGCACAAGGAAAAGTCTTCAGCTTCCTAGGTACTCAGGAAAAAAAACTTGAGCAAACCAGTCCCTTGGTGTTCAATCTTAGATCTGATGTTCTGGCACAAGAAGAAAATTTCAGAGAAGGCTTTCCCTGAAACACTTTGGTCTGGGGCATGATGGCAAAGGGAGATTTCCAACACTGGCAAGAACCAACCTATGGGTCTTAATAGAAGAAGTCAGACCAGGGCTAGGGGTGTTCCTGAAAGACCCCTGGAGAACATAGAAAAGTACATAACAGTCGCTGTGAACATAACTTCACAGAATCATAGAATCATAGAATCATAGATATGGGTTGGAAGGGACCCCAAAGACCATCTAGATCCAGCACCTCTGCCATGGGCAGGATTCCCACCCAGCAGCTCAGGCTGCCAAGGGCTCCATGCAACCCAGCCTTGAATGCTTCCAGGGATCAGACATCCACAGCTTCTCTGGGCAACCTGTGCCAGTGCCTCATCACCTTCTGTTGTCACAGTGCATCTTGCTTATCTGAAAGGATGATGACTGATGTGGTCAGGCATTATATTTGGTGTGTGAAGCCAAAAAAGTGAGGTGTCGTGATCGTGGGGGTGACCATTACAGGCTGCTCCAGAACCTCCTCCTGGAAGAAGGCACTAGCAGTTGTGAATGAAAACTTTGCTGAAAAGGAAATTTCTCTAGAGCCTAGGCCTAGAGCTTACCCAATAAAAGGGCATGGTAATAAATCCTTGTCATGGTAATAAATCCTTGTTACTTTTCCCTCCTTTGCACTGCTGAGCAATCTGTACTAAGCCAGTTTCCCTCTCAGAGGTGAAAGAATGCTAGTGATACTGTGTGATCCATGGTTTACTTTGGGATCTTTTTGGAGAAAAGGAGCTGGATCAATGTAGAAGAGTAGGGGAGTATTAGCTCCAGTTGACCCAATTTTATTCTTGGAAAAACAGAGATCTGAAAGTCATATATGCCCTGAAATTGTGGTTTGGAAAATACTAGATACTCAAGGGACAGTGTGTGTGTGTTTTGTGTGTGACCTACAGAAATACCTCATCTCACCACTAATTTACTCACACATGTAAACTTCATTTTCCATTCAGCTGCCCCATTTATTTCCTGTTCCTCCTCTTTTTCTTCCTCTTGCTTGTTTTGAAAATGCTGGTCAACACATGTTAAGCAAGAGTCTCCAAAACCAACAAAAGAAAGTTCAGGAAAGGCAGAGAGAGAAACAGCTGAATAACACTGCCAACTTTAAAATGAAGATAAGTTATACAGGACCTTTTATTGAACCAACAAATATTTTATAGTATTCACCATTTGGGGCCAGCAGTTCTTTTTTTTCCCCCCGTTTTGAGCTAGAGTAGGTGGTGTGTAATTCATGAGGAATCTGAACATGTTCAAGTAGCTTCAAGTAATATCACAGCCATGTGGAACCAGCTTACAGCATCTTGATTTCCATGTCCATTTTTTTTCCACTGTACAATATTCAGTGCCCTTTTCTCTCTGTCTCATTCTCTCATTCACACATTCTTTCCCCTTTTGCTTTCCAGCCGTCTTTGCTTTGTCAGTGTTACCTGATAACACAAAGCAGGGTTTGTGCCAGTTGTTGCAGTTTGGCTTGAACAGTGTAGAAGTAACACCAAGTGTGGGAGCAACATGGATGCTTCTTGGTCCTATGTAAGCAGTCAGTCTTTCCTTCGCTATTCCCTGCAGGGCCTTTGGCTGAAGTCATTTCATTACCACACACATGCAGTGTTCTTAGATCAAAATTCCTATTTCAAAGGGATAAAATGTAATTGAAATTAGCATTAGTTAGCACACCCCTAATGGCATCCAAGTATATGAAAGTTATGAGTCTGGACGCAGAGAACTGTGAGGGTCTGAATTGTTCTAAAATAGTTGAATGTGCTGCAACACCACGTAGCCAGGGAGCTTTTTTATGTACTAAATTGGAGTACACCCGTGCTGCAGCATTTATACCCTGGGTTTCTTCTCTAATACTGGAAATGGTGTTTAAAAGGGCACTGTGTACGTATTTATATATATATGTATCTTCTGGTTAATTATTTGAATATCACTTTGACAACAGTCAAATGTAGTGGCAGTGCTCTGAAGGAAAGTGGATTACAGTTCAGTTTGTGGATACATTGCTTTCAAGAACACTGGGTTTTATTTGCTTTGGGTGAGCCTTTCTGATAGCAGAAGAACAAAAGATAATGTTTTAACTATAGGAGAAAACCTGGAAAAGTCTGCTCTGAAATGCTTTTGACATAAATGGTCAAAGCATTGCCTAGCCATGTTGTCTTTGGACTTCTGAGACTCATTTCCATCTCTGCTAAAATGGGACTGCAAGCAACCTTGCAAGAGAGCTGTCAGGATCAGCCAGTGAATATTTATGAAGAAATTTCATGGTGAAAAAGAAATATAAATGTATGCTACTTGTATTATTAATAATTATGTGAGTCCTGAAAAATGCCATACTGTATCACAAAGCTGGTATTGTCCAGTGTCTACACTCTTGGCACTGAGTGCTATGGTAAACTGTATACTGAAAACTTATACTACTGGAAAGGTATACAAGATTCCATTTGTGAATGATTTATAGTGACTTCCTACTATAAACAAGAGGGAACAAATATCCTACATCGCTGGTTTCTTTGGGTGGATGGTGAGAGAAGAATGAGACATTCCTGGCCAGGCAAAAGCTGATTCTCTGGATGCTTGCAATGGGAGCAAAATGAAGCACCAGTAAGGGAGATCATTTATGACAGTCTCCACTCCAATTATATGTGATTGCATTTCCATTTTCACAGTGCTTTAAACTTTCCAATTGTAGAGCAGGTAACAAATTTATTTAAGCAAATGCAGGACTTCTAACAAAAATAAGACTTTTCTAGTGTTTAATGTTAAGGATCTCAAGATCTGCTGAGAGCCTACCAACATCCTTTCCCACATTGCTTTCTGAGACAGAACAAATTACTCTTATCATTAGCTAATAGATCTGGCTTTCCCTTAATCAATACGTGATTGAGCACAACTGTAGTTTGTTTAGGAAGCACTCTGGATTAAAGATTTTCACAGTGATTGGGGAAGGCAGCTATGGTGCATCTTTTCAACCCTGTATAATAGAACAAACACTTTATATACCTGGAATGCTGTTCTTCGGTTACGTTCATTCACTAGTCTCACCATTCTTCTTATACAGTTAAAATAGACTGCAATAGTTTTGCATGTATGTAAAGTGTCAAAGTTGTATTTGTCAAAAGCTTAAGTTAGTAACTGAAATAGAGCAGACAGGTTGCAAAAGATGAAGACTAAGCTAATGGGCAAGATTCACATAATTTTTTTAAATTCAGTAAGATTTTTTCTTCTACCTTCCCTCTCTTGTCAGTAAAAGCCAGACATTTCCAGACTACAGTTCTGCTAGGCTAAGCTAAGCCTTCTTTATCAGTTTGGTCACTATGGCTTGACCTTCAAGATCTCAAGGAAGACCTGGAAGCGTGGGCAAAGCTCCTTCCCCTCAGAAGGCAAAGGAACAGGGGACCAACGTTTCTTGCAGAACTCGTTGTTTGCCTTTCTTACAATGATTCTTCTCATCCAAAGATGGTGATCATACTAATTTCCTTCACTAAGGTCTATTCAGACAGATGTGAGCTCTTTGGATGCAGTGGCAGTGCAAAGAAGATATGCTGTCATGGGTTTGGTATAGCAGAAATATATTTTTGGCAAGAAAAAGTGCATTGAAATGATGGATTGTCGGACTTCTTTGTACTAACATGCTTTTACAGCAGCTATTAGCAAGAGCTTTGCAAATTATCAATTATGTTTTTATTGTAACCCAGTTTCATATTTCTCTGACATAAATTATTTGTTTTAAAAATATAAAATCTGAATGGAATAAAAAAAGATCTCCAGTAAAATTAATGAATGGACAACTCTTTGGTCCTGTGTTGTGTTTTTTAGCTTTACTGCTGCTTTTTTATACCTTGGGCAAGTTGCTTTCTTTTAGAGCTGGCTAAACACCACTAAAAAATATTTGCAAATACTCCTTCAAATAAATGCTGGAATTGGAATGTGTGTCACCATTCACACCTACTTTCCTCAGAAGTTTGTACAAGCAATTTTTTTGTTCATAGGAAATATTTTCCAACAGCAAAAGAAACTGACAGATGCATGAGAGAGGTGTATTTATATCCAGGTTTGCTCTGGCAGCAGTGTTCTGTTACTTGCCATTTCCATTTCTATACCTACTGACCTATTCAGTCCTAAAGCTCTTTAACACTGTCTCTATTTAAAAAAAAAAAACAACAGCAAGCGCTAAATGAAGCAGGGCTGAAAAATGGTTTGTAGCCCAGTACATTATGAAGAAGGAAACTTTTGGTGTCATTCAGTACATTTCAGCAAATCACAGATATGCATGTACTTTTATCCTCGGTTTCTCTTTTCTGCCTAGATTGAACTCCCCCCCCATGCAATGATGTAGGAGGTCAAGAGACACTGACTTAAGATATGCTTAAGATATGTTTTGGGACAATATATAAACCCAGGACTCATTCATTTGTAGACATTTATAAAGCTGTTTTGCAAAAGCATGAAGTTTTGTTAAATCAAACAGCTTGGCAAACATCTGACCAGTGAAATTACAGATGGTCTGCCTGCATTTTTTCTGGTGAGCCTGTGGTCTTTGCTGCTCACCTGCAAGCACTAGGGAATGTGGCTGTGCCAAGGTGTTGGGTGTGTTGGCTGCAAGAGCAGACTGGCCACCCTTTGGTGGTGGGTAAAGCCACTTGTAAGCATGGTGCTAGCAAGGGATGCAGTGTGCTTTGGGACCTATTCACCTGGAAGTTCTGTTTAAAGAAAAGATCAGCTTTTAATTAATAATCTGGTTGAAATCTAGCTGTAGGGTATACTACCAGTTGGGAATCTTGCTTCATTACTTTACAAGATTTAGGACTTATTTTGGTCATGTAGCCACTAGAGCTCATGCAGAAACACTTTTGTTTGACTCATTCTCCATAGGTATTGCGGTTAGGCATCAGCTTCTCATTCCCCTATAATGTGTTTCTGTGTTAGGATAGGAAGCCCACTGACTAACACATACAGATTTCTGCCTGGCAAATATTTCTGGCTTCTCTGCAATGCGAAGACTTAATGAATGAACAAATGTGACCCTTGATGGGAAAGTGTAGCTTACTCCTGTGATGCAATTTCACCTCTGAAGGCTGTTAGCCACGTGTGCTTGTTCCTTGTGTCCTGCTCAGCCTGCCTTTGGGACTGAGGTGCAGCCTAGGCAGGAGTCGCCTTTAAAACACACACATCATCTGTGTATGGGTGAAAGTCCTATTTTTAGTGCATACAAGAAGGCATTCACTAAAGGGAAATGAAACTGGGTTTTATTTTTAGTTTTTGTAATTCCTTATGTCCTTGGGATTTATGTACGGAAAAACTCCATCACCCAGCAAAATGTAGGTGAACCTCCAGGATCAGCATTATTCTCACTATTGCCAATAAAACTTAAACACAGGGCCACTCCAGGGTGCACTGGGCAGAGTTTGGCACTGGTCTTGTCAGGGTGGTGCTGGAGAGGCTCAGCAAACTCTGCCTCAGCACACCCTGTTCTTACACAGTTGTGGCACAGGAGCCTCTCCATGGCTGAAATTTCTCCACAGTGGGTTTTTTTGATTTATGTCTGCTTCAAGCTCAGAATGGATTTCTCCAGAGAGACACTTGAGTGAAGTTGACCCTTCATATGTGTCCAAACAAAGGGTTTTTTTTTTGTGTCAATTTTGGAATTAGTCTGGAGTCATTTTTCTATGTGCCAATTTCATGAATTTGTTTGTTTAAAAACTGCGGAAAGAAAATAGATGTAATTTTTTTTAAATTATTTTTCAGAAACTCTGGAGAATGGACCAAATAAGTGTGAAAGGTGAGTAAGGGAATGTGCTATTTCCCCATATGCTTATTTTTACAGCTTTCCTGACATTGCGTAGCCACTGTGTAGAATCATAGAATCATGGAATGGTTTGGGTTGGAAGAGACCTTTAAGATCATCCAGTTCCAACCCCCTGCTATAGGCAGGGACACCTCCCTCTAGACCAGGTTGCTCAAAGCCTCATCCAGCCTGGCCTCCAATGCTTCCAGTGAGGGGGCATCCATAAACCCTCTGGGCAACCTGTTCCAGTGTCTCACCACTCTTCCACCATCTCTTCCTAATATCTAGTCTAAATCTGCCTTATTCCAGTTTAAAGCCATTTCCCCTTGTCATGTCATTACATGCCCCTATAAAAAGTCCTTCTCCAGCTTTCCTGTAGGCTCCTTTCAGCTACTGGAAGGCTGCTATGTAAGCTATGTATGTAACTGTTTGTTATTGCTTGAATCTAGCGCAGTTAACAGAAAAGGAACCAGCAAAGACGAAACATACTGGAAGGAGATCAACGCAGCCATGGCCCTAACAAACCTCGCCCAAGGGAAGGACAAACTGCAGGGAACTACCAGCTGCATCATCCAGAAATCCTCACATATATCAGAAGTAAAGACTGTTAAAGTGCCATTAGTCCAGCAGTTTTAAAGAGATGAGTTCCTTTTTTCTTGTCAAGCGGACGTTTTCCTCACAGGATTGGTTTTCAGCAAAATCAGATTCGCAGATATGAGGCAGATGTGGAAAGTAGGTCCCCTTTTACAGTACAGTCAGTTTGAAAAACAGTGTTCCTACAGATTCTGACGTTTTCATTGTATTAAATGAAATGTTTGATTGCTTCTTTGAAAGGCATGTAAATTATAAAAAAACCTGTTTTTATCAAAACATTAACTTATTTTATGTTAATCAAAGTGCGCATAAGGTGTTTGCATTGCTATTACAGTAAGTGCCTTGCTTTCAAAAAATAAGCTATAACGTGGGCATAGTACAACAGTATTATGCCTCAAAATGACAATGCCATAATGCTTAAACTTTGTGTATTATTCCAAGTGGGCTTAAGCAGCCTAGGGCTAAACACATTACTGCTGGAGGCCCTGGAGAATTGTGCATAATAGACTTGACCGAATTGACAAGTCTTAATAAAATTGTTACATCATTTTTTCTCTTTTTTAATCAACAGTGTTATAAAAATTGTACAGTATGTTTTGTCAAAGTGACAATGAGATTGTTATGCATGTTTCTTACCTGTATATGCAGTATATTAAAAAACCAAAATCATTCCTTTGAAAAGTGCAATACTCTAGAACACACACATTTAGGAAATAAGTTAATTGTTCAGATTATTTTGAACTTACACATATGCTCCCAGACATGTTGCTTGTTCAAGATTTCTAGTTGAGAAGGTTCTAGCCAGACTAGCTGTAAAGTCCATTTTCTATTGTTCTAAAGCTTTGCTAGTGACTTACGGAAGTTTTTATATAAGTAAACAAAATGGAACTCTTCTTGTACAAAACTGAATCTGTAGTGCCATTTATTATTTACAGTGGAGCTCAAAACTGTTTCCATGGTGAAAATTATTACTTCAATGTGTTTTAAATGTTTTTTATTTTATAGGTACTGCATAGATGAGGACAGTTGATTGACAGTTCACATTTTAGTGAGAAAAAGCTGTAGTATAAACTATCAAAGCCCACAGTAGTAACACAAATGGGACTTGAAACATTGAAAAATCCCATCATTTGATGTCGGAGGGTTTTAAATAGATACTAAAATGTATTAAATGTCACATTCTATACTTGACTGCTGTTGAGCATAATAACTAGCATAAAGCCCAGTTTATTTTAAGGGTTTTCTAGGGTGTACAAGTTATTCTTAAATCATATAACAATAGTCTAATGAGGTTTACAGTGCTTGAATGGAATGTACATGAAAGCAATTTACAGTGGCAAAGCCAAATACGATTTATACTGAATCAGTTACAGAAAACTGGAAAAGAGCTGATTGTTGCTAGGAATTGGATTTTTTTCTTCCTGTGGTTATCCTGTCAGGTTTTTTCCTATTTATCCCTCACCCCTTTCCTCTTTCATGAGCCATCAGTGAACAAGATAAGGCTTCAGTCCTGCTTCCACTGAGTTTAATGGCCAAATTCCCACTTCACTGGAAGCAGTACTGTGCTAATGATTAAACTTACTTGCAAGTATAGGCTGTTCCAGTTGCACTAAAATAGTCAAGACACATTGCAAATATCAGCCTTGGTGCGACTTCTTAGGAAACTTCTTGATGTAACATAACATGTTGTTGGGTTTATTTAGTGTACAATGAAAATGATTTGATATGAGAATATTTTGTACATATATATTTTTACTTTGTTTTCTAAATTGCTGATTTGCATTGACTTAAAGTGCCAAGCAAGAAATGTATGTTGTCATGACTGTATGAACAGTTGAAGTATATGTTTCACTGACTTGCATCATTATGTGTCTAAGATTCCGTGACATTAATTTTTTATACTTTACTGGATTTTGACATAATAATGTGAGTTTATAACTAATAGCAGAGAGTTAATACTTCACTTTTGTTCATACTATTATAAGTTATTCTGGTATTAAATATTTTGTGAAAATAAATCGATGATTTTGACAAACTTTTCTGTTAGGAATATTCACAGTGTTTTTGTCTGCATAAATGACAACAACATTTGTCATGTAAAAATGGTACCTTTGGTGACTTCTCTGGAGCAAAAGTGGAGAAGACAAGCCATACTATAAACAACTTGTTCGTGGTTCTTTCTTTAAAATGATCAAAGCACAAAGAATAATCTGTAATACACATCAAGTGGATTTAAATTTAAGAAATACTTGGCATAATTTCTTGTTACCATTTCCTTTAATTTATTTTTTTTCTACTGCTGCTTTAGAGTTTTCTGAAAACACAAATTCTAATGAATTATTTGTGTGTCTTTTTTTTAAATAACAAGAATCACAATCAGTGCTGAGCCAACAGCTAATGAAGACTCAATAATTATTTATGATATTGGAAAAACAAACATTATTACTATAGCTCTTCTTTGTTTCAACATATGTAACCATTTTAGTAAAATAAATAACTGCAAACAACATCTTGCTGGTTTGAATTAAATATTCATTTATCTCTCCTTAGTCATTTGCATTTCTGGTTTCCTTTTACAGGCAGGATTGCTCTATAATGGGATATAAGCATGAGACAGGCAAAGATAAACAGGAATGTCTCATACAACAGCTACAGTCACTAAGCTATAGTTCTCACTTTGTGGCCTCACGGTGAAGCAGCTCCATCAAGCAGAATGAGAGCAAGCCACAGGCCAACATACAGAGTATTCTGAAGTCATCTGATTATTTGGTGTCTTGGATTTAAGTTCTAACTTGGGGTTTCTGTGAAGGACAGTACCTGGATTTGGATGCCCACATGTAGAGTGCATAAAGTAACCATTGCACTGTTGGGTTAGAAGATGTGGAAGAGTTAATAGCGCCTCTGTACTGTGCAAAGAATGGTTTTGAGTTAGGTACAGATAAGGCACATGTGGGCTTAAACCTGTTTCTTCATCATCCCTTCATTAAGCTAATTTTTCAGAACATGCCCTGGTGCTTTATCCACCTGAACTATCCACCAGTATAGATACACAACACCAAGCATGAGATGCTACTACAGAAAGCAGTCTTAATTTTAAAAATGGGTGGGATTACTGATAATTGTGAGCAGCCAGAAGTCACCAGTGCTTCACACCATATTCACAAATTCCCCATTCAAAATGGCAGCTCTGGCAAAGCAAGGATCCTAGTGCTGACAAGAAGCAAGTTGCAGCAGCAGAGATTTTGCTGCCCCAGGTGCCCACTTGCTCTGTAGAAGGGAAGAGTACAGTCATCTCCTAGCACAGCCACCTTTCTCACATATATCACTATTTTTTCTGCTGTGAAATCTCAAACATTTTGCAATAAAGTCTCTCAACTCAAGTCTCCCTTTCACTCAGTCCTTAGTGTGACTATGCTTTCCTAAAACTTGGCCTCCTACTTGAAGGAGAAGGGAGCCTGGACTGAGGATGTCAGACTCTCTAGTACTCCAGAAAGCTCTTAAGTTCAGTTTGGTAGTCACAGTACTAGCTTTAATTATGGCAGATTGCAGTTTTATTCTTGTTTTATTTTGAACAATCTGTGAGACTCTTGGAGAATCAGAATGAACCTTAAAGGGAACCAGGTTCCTAATCTAACAAATCTAACCATTTCCAAAGACCTGCAGGCCAGATTTTGTTCACATAACTGCAGGCTGTTGTTTGCCAGCTCTGAGCTATCTGTGTAAAAAAGTGTTCCAGTTCAGAAATTAGTAGCCACCTTAATATGGCAGCAAGCCTGTGCTGCTACACCAAGATCCTCAGCAGAGCACGGATTGGACTCGGGACAGGTTGAGTATGTCTGTATAACTTTTGGACCATTGCTTAGTCTATGCCTGCACTTGTCCACAGCAATGTCCTCAGATTTCTCTGGTCTCAGGTTAACATTTCAAAGAGTATAACACTACTGCGCTGCGTGGCTGAACTATTGTGTGTAGATGGACATGGCCAGATGGGAGCCGCTTTGGTGAAATATCTACCTATATTAGCTACCTAAGGCAGGAAAGTGATGAAGCATGACGGAAAGGGCTGAACTGTCTGAGAGCACAGTTTTGACACTGCTGGAATGTGAGCTCATGTTGGATGAGCTGGTTTGCCAGGCACTGAGTGAACTTGGTCTTCACTAGTAGCAGAACTGAGACCCAGCCCTGCAGCTTTCACAATGCTGAGGCAGGGTTTAGGTTTGGGCCCCATCTTGAAACTCCTCTTGTTTAACAAGAAGGAAGGAGTCTGGCTCCCTTATGACAAGAAAAAAAATTGGGAAAGATACATCAATGCCTAATGCAACAGAAAAAAAATCTCCAAACTCCTTATTGTTGCTGTTATGTCAGCTTGGGTTATTGGCAGTGGAAGTGGTTATTGGCAGCGGAAGTTAGACCTGGCTCAAGGCTAATATAACTCACGCACCTGACTTTTTAAAAGGAGCTGAGATCTGGTTTCTTTATGGATGGGTTTTTTTTTATTTGTGGTGTTGGTCCCTTCTTCAGTTTTCCTTAACCTTCCTTTCAGCCTGTTTTGGACTTACTTCTTCTTTCTTCCTGCCTGAAAAGTCTCCTGTTACATTCAGACAGCAATGGTATCCTTCATGCCAAAGCTCATACTTCTGTCTGGCTTTGCAGTTTCAAGTTCTACATAGGTGAAGGGTGTACGATTCAACAAGTCAGTGTTCAGTGATGAAGTCTAATATCTTCCTTCTCCCAGCCTGGGGTCAGTGAACATATGAAGTCTCAGGAGTGTGTAGTGGAGGCTCTTCAACCAACAAGCTCTACCGTCTATCACTTCACTCCTAACTACTACTACTTTTGGCTATCTTAACTCCCCAAAGGACCGTCAATTTAACCATAACTACCTAGGAACTGCCAAGTCTCATTTTATGAGCTGCTGTTGAGAGTTTAGCTATTTAAGGCTGATTTTAAACAATTTTTATTGGTACTTCGTGGCATGTGCCTGATTTACAGTGCTGTAAATAACCACAAATTAGGGACATTTTTTTCTTTACGGTAAACGCACATTATCTTGAGTGTAAGAAAAGATACCTTGTTGGTGAAAAACTGGACGACAGGCCCTGCTCTGTTGCAAGCTTCCAGTATGAGCCTTGGGAATCCTTATCCAGGGTTTGGTCCACATGCAAGGGCTGACGCCCTCCTCTGAGGATACTCTAAACACTGCAGAATACCAGTGGATGATGAGATGAGGATCATACCAACAAGATGTCCCCCACTGCTCACCCTGCTGCTATGAGACTCTGAAGGTAGGAGAGGGTAGTTTTGTAAGTGGCATCCTCAGTTTGGTGCACTTAAGGAACTTTAGGTATCTGATGTTACCATAATTGAAATCTGCATCTTGGGCACATGTCACAGAGCAGGCATCACCTTCTGCAGCGCTTGAATTTCTTCATCGACAGCAAAAGGAAAATAAACTAACTGATACTAAACGTCCAAACCAGACACAGGTCAAGTCAGGGGAAACAAGAGAAACAAGATGTTAAGTCCTAAATCACAAAGAGACCTGCTGGACTCAGGTCAGCACTATCTATCTTTCTCTGTAACACCAGCTGAGGAGCACACTGAAGCACTTGGAAAAAATAAAATAAAATCATCAAGAAGGGGGAAATGTCTCTATCCAGCTGAAAAAGGAAGTTCTATTGTAGTCCAACACTGCGGATGCAAAAGTTCGGATATAAGAGGAGATGTTTCACAAAGGAGAATCCTTGTGACTTGGAAGTGTTCAACAAAGCTGTCTCATCTTCCTCATGGGTGTGAGGATAATAATTGTCACTCTAAGAAATGATGTGTTCCTTTTTCATGCCCTTTTAGTAAATTGACAGCCAGACCCTGAGATCCATTAATTTTGTGAAATGGTCACAAAATATGTGATCAGATTTTAAAACTTTCAGGTACTCAACAGCAGTTGGTGTAGTTATGAAAAGTTGTCAGCAATGTTTCAGCTCAACCTTTGCAAATTAAATGCCTAGTCAGCAAAATGGAAGCTTTCTGTAACAGGAATATTCTATTTAATTTATTTTTAAAATTTATTTTTAAGAAAGTTTGGAGAGTATCAAAACTCCGTATTTCTTCCTTTTTTATTTTTTTTTTCTAGATTTTATTTTGTGTTGAAATGCAACACAATTATTGCAAAAAAGGTTGCAATCAAAGCCACACAGAAATTATTGAAACTTACAAAAATATTGAGGTTACCAAATTACGTTTACTGACTTTTAAAAAGTGTTCTTTTGGCTCTTTATATTTATTTGTTTATATGTTTACACTCTCCAATCCCATATAAAAAAAGAAAGTTTTGACAGATCAAAAATTTCCACAGAACACACAAAAAAATATCCCCCAGTGTGGTTATGGAAGGACTTCTAATGCTCAGTATTCACAAAATCAGAGCAATTTTGCACAGTCATCTGTGAATATCACAATTTGTATCTAGATACTTCATTTTGGAGTACGAATTTTGGTGCTGAACATTTCAGCAAACACCATGCTGTTTTTGCTGAAGGACACTCTTGTGCCAGTTTTGCCTTCAGAAAAATACTGCTTGAGGAACAACTGTGGGACTTTTCCTCTTTTGTGTTAATGAAGAGAATTTTCATGTGGCCAGAAAATTAAGACAGCAGGCAGGTGCAGCATTTACTGGAACTCTGCATCCTTGGAGAGGAGGCATCTGCATGGTGATGGTTGCTCATGCCTGTTGATTGCAAATAACAGAGAAAGCAAGAGAAAGCAAAGGTGTGAGGCTGAAGATGGCATCTGCCTTAAAGAGAGAATGTAATAGCAATAAAAATATATTTCTTAGCTGGTGTAAAGGAAACCAGAAAATTCAGAGTCCAAGATTGGACACAACATTTTGTTCATGGTGAAACCAAATTTTTAAAATGTGGAAACAAATGTCAGTGACCCTCCACATTTTGAGACGTGAAGCAAGAAAATGTTAGCCTTTTCTAGTCCTCCAGTCCCCTGGCTATTTTCCTGAAACTGGTGTCTGCTTCTGACATGTGTGGGCAGTAGAAGAATCTTCTTGAGGGCAGCTTGCCCAGGCTGGCATCATTGAGTGATGTCCAGGGCTAGATCAGAGGGTACTTTGACTAGAAAGGCTGGTGCTTTTGTCACTTTGAAGTGCATATGAAGCCATCCTTTGAGCAAGGATTAAAGATTTCAACACATTTCTGTAACTGCTATCTCCAAGGCTACTTGCAGTAGAAGTGTTTACTGTGTAAACAACTGTAAATATTTTTTTACATGATGCAATTGATATTAAATAACTTCCAAGAAGCATCAATTATATTTCCTTTCAGGAACAAAAATAGAGGAAGGTTACAATCTCCTTTCAGTTTCCTAATGGGCAGCTGAATTGGGAACTCTATACCCAATTCATAAGATGAAATACTCCCTATATCTGTTTCATGAGGACATGTACCAGCATGAGAGTGGGATCTGGTGGAACCTGGATTTACAACTGGAAATCAAATACATGCATGTGGAAATGTTATTATGTAAACTAATACTTAGCTACTTCTTGCTCCATTCCCTCAACAGCAACAGAATGGTAGCATGGAAACCAAATACCAAGTGTAATTTTTTTAAACCTGGTCTGTGAGAATGAAAAGAAAAACAATCCTGTGTAGCATGAGGAAGACTCACTGCCTTTTCATTTGTGAAGGTTTAAATGTCACAACCCCTGGGCTGAGTTCAACAAAACCAATGGATTCGATGTTAGAATGTCACTCTGACGACTCCCACCTCTCAGGTAGAACACACACTTCAGAGAGGCTGTAGTTCAGAAACAGGCAGAGCAACAAGACTGCAAGTGCTGGTGATTCATCATCAAGCACTGCTGCATGAACCCAGAGAGCAAATGGCTCTAAGATGCGGCCAAGTCCTGCTCATCTGCATTCCCCTACTACTATGTTGACAACCACTCTGGCTCTGGTTGGCTTTTGGCAGTTTTACATGCTATTCTCACAACTAAGCAGAGGACGTAACTTGTAGCTGAAATTACCACTCAGAGTGTTAAAAAAAAACCCTGAAAACTCTTACTCAGAGAGGTTATCAGGGGCTCATGGTCAAAAATCATAGAATCATTGCATCATTAAGGTTGCAAAAAACCTCTCAGATCAACCCATCACCACCATGTCCTCTAAACCATGTCCCTAAGTACCACATCTGTATGGGAACTGCTGAGTCACAGCCTGAACCTCTGATTGATCACCTGAGGTGAGCCATGAGTCAGCCAGAGGAGCACAGGTGAATTTTTTCATGGTGTGCCAAGCAGGCCAAATATACTAAAATTTACATCATGTCTTTTCTTTGGAATTCCTATAAATGCGTCAAGGGGGAGAACAATACTCCTCTAGAGAAAATGATTCCAGGGCAGATCCCTGGATTTGTGGGACCCCCCTATTATGAGTTAGTGGTTATCATTGAAAAATGGGGTCCCTTACGCGTTATGGGCACTATCTCCCCTTATCGCTTGGCGGATTACTTTCAGGGACTCAGCAAGGATGTGCTCATCACTATAGAAAGACAAGTGGCTGCCTCCACGGTGGCATGGCCACTATTAAGTGCCTTAAATCATGCGGAAATAAGAAATAATACTTTAGAAAATGAAAATCAACTTTTGAAAGACTGTATTGAAAAACTAGAACAACAATGGTGCAACAATACAGCGCTGGGCAGAAGAAAATAACATTGAATGGTGATTCCACCTGCTGTATAATCCAACGGGGGCAGGCCTCATCGAACGTTATAACGGTATTCTTAAGACTGCCCTGAAGACAGACTCCCAGTCCCTGCAGGGTTGGATGAAAAGACTGTATGAAAGACCTGCGGACCTGAATGAAAGACCTCGAGACGGCAGACCCAGTGCCCTGAAAATGTTGCAGACAACATGGGCCACCCCACTTAGGATCCAAATTACAGGCACTGATCATCAGGTAAGACCCCAGATTGGTAACGAAAATAATCTTCTGCTCCCTGCCCCTGAGAGTTTAGATCTGGGTACTCACAAAATAAAATGGCCCTGGAAGGTGCAGGTAGGACCCAAGTGGTGTGGCCTACTTGCACCTTGGGGGAGATTGTTGGAGGTGGGAGGCTCAGTAGTCCCTCCAGTAATGGGTACATGGCCTATTGATATTGTGGTCAACACTCCAATATTCATTGCTAAAGGGACCCCCATCGTGTCCCCGTGGCAGATCAGGACACCTCCTTTGGTGCCTGATATCGTTATGGAGCCACAGACATCCGGCCAGAAGGTGTGGTACAGGCAGCCAGGATGTGCCCCAGTACAGGCGGAAGTGTTGACCCTGGATAGAAATACAGCCTGTATCTGGAGAGCAGACCTTCCCCTCCTGGTACCTCTGACACATCTGTATTACTCCCTGTGAGTCTATGAGCCTTCAGGACCACCAGAAGGAACAAAATGCCATCAAGCATTCCAGTGTTGCTGTCAGATCACGTGCAACACCTGGTGATGGTCTGCATGGGACTGATGGAACATAGAACGGACCTGCACCTCAGGACCGCATGCCTCCAGTTACATCATCGAGCACTGGCCCATAGAAGAGTATGGACATCCACTGATCATCACTTGTCTTGAATTGTACCAACACGTGTCGCGATAAAAATTGTATAAGCGTCTCAATATAGCGGATCTCTGTATTAGGGAAAGCTTACCCTTTAGTTAACCTGATCATTGGTTCACGCCATGAAGGGGTGGAGTGTATGGGAACTGCTGAGTCATGGCCTGAACCTCTAATTGATCACCTGAGGTGAGCCATGAGTCAGCCAGAGGAGCTCAGGTGAAGGCAATTCACCTGTGCTGCTGGAAGGGGTGGAGCAAGGCTCCATCCCTCCTATACCTATTTAAGAGCTGGCTACCAGGGTGGAAGGATCTCTTCTGGAGATTGCCTCTACTGGTGTTTTGTGGGTGAGCCCAGGATAAGGGTAAGCCTTTTGTTTATTCTCTTTTGTTATCATTGTCTACTTTGCCTAACTCTCTTGTTTACTTTGTGATTATAACATCCTAATATTCTTTGATTATACGCACATCTATGGCATATGTGGAAGTATGGATGAAAGGCTTGTACAGAGATCTGTCCTTTGTTGGTTTTGTTCAATATTTTCAACAATAGCTTGGTTAGTAGAGTAAAGCAGGGGATCCCTGGCTGCAGGATATGTGCTATTCATTTCATAAAACCAGTTTATAGGGAACATACAGCTCTGAAAATATCTCTGTTGCTGCTAGGATGTACTCCCTCTGCCTCTGCATGTTTGTCATGGTGGTCTAGAACAAAGCAGAGTTGCTGCACAGAAGAAACTTGTTATTTTTTTGTTCCCAAATGGGTGCTCCTTCACAGTACATGAGAAGGCAGTGTTATTCAAAATCACCCTGACAAAATACAGGAATGACCTGAGAAATAACAGAATTGATAAACTAGATAGAGAAGGCCTGAGGGGAAAAAATTGGTAAAGTGCTCAAAGCTTGGGGAGATAGCTGGTAATTCTTCAGAAATTTACAGCTGATCATGAATTGAACAGGATCTGAAATCATCCTGTTGTTAAAAAACAAATAAATAAAAGAAATGTCACAAGAAATTATGTTTTTAGGTTTATAAGACATGTAAATCAACTATTCTACTCTAGTGAGTTCTGTTGAGGTTGTGTTGAACCACAAGTGTTTAGCATTGCTCTTAATGGAGGTAAAACACCAACAGGAGGAGCCTATAGTCATTAGATTAGGAACAAACAAGATCTAGGAGGAAAAATTGATTGATTTTTGGATTATTAAGTGTAGAGAAGATGAAAATCTTCAAATACATGTGGCCAGCAGGAAGATGAAGGGGTTATTCTTTGAATTACTGCTGAGAAACAATGGGCTTTAATTGCAGCAAAAGAGACTGTAGGTTCATTACTGAGTAGATTATGCCAATGGAAGAAGAGGTATTAGATGGAGAAGCATTATAATACGTTGCCTATGTGGGTGGTAGACTTTCCATTGCTGAAGTTTTTTCTTAAGAACAAGTTAGAGACATATTAATCAAGAGTTAAATAGGTGTAATTGATCCTGCTTAGGGGCAGATTGGCCTCTTGAGGTTGCCTCCTCACTCTTATTTTCCATTTCAGCAGTCTGCCTTATAAACATGGCATAGTAGTCTGCTGCTCAATAGATGGTTAAAAGAGTGAATAGCAGCTGGTTTATTCCGCTGTTTTTAGGAGGTGTGTTTACATTCCAAGCGTAAGAGTGGAGGGGAAGGACAGCGAGTTCTGATCCCACCAGCCAGCAGAGGAGACTGGGCAGCCATCCATTGGAGGCTGTTTAACTTTTCCAGCCTCTCAGAGCCTAACATAAAGGACAAAGGTGGTTCCCATACGGAAGACAACAACGGACTTGATAAACATAGAAGCTGACAGAGAAGGATGTACATTTAACATGAAAGTTAAAATTGCCAGAAGAAAGCTAGGAAATTTCCAGTTAGGTGCAATGGAACAACTCCTGAAGGGTCTCTGAGCTCTGTAAGTGCTTTTGGCCTCCACAAAAAATACTTGGGCAGAAACCCTCCAGAAGGTATGTTTGTTTTGAGCAGAACTTGGAGTTCCTGCACTGAGCTTTCTGAATGCCATATTGCAGGATTAGCCTATACGCCCCCTATTCAGTGTCATGGGAGACTGAACATTTGCACTGTGTTCTGGAGTCTAACACAGGCAGGCGGACCACAAAGAAAAACATGGGAATAGATCCTACGACCTGCTTCAAATAACACTTGCTCCAGAGCCTCTGGCGATTGCTGAGAAATTCTAGTTTCACAAAAGATGCCAACAGGGGAAGAAATTATTTCACAGTTTACCTCGAGCTTCAAAAGGGGTGGCTGAACATGTTAACTGACACCCTTTCTGACAGGCTGGTTTGTGGTCAATGCCGCTAACTAACAGGAAAACAAGTGCCTGTAGTCCAAGTCAGGAATCGCGCTGTGCACCACAAAGCCAAGGAAATTGCTGCGGGAGAATCCCCAGAGCCGCGCTGTGAAAGCGCACCGGCAGGATATTTAAAAAACATCAGGAATGTTCCTTACACGACAAGATGGATCATTCAGAAGTAAGGCTCTTCTGGGTATGAAAAGACTTGGTATATTAACTCAAAGGGACACTTTGAATTTGTTTCTAGGTATGAGCGCTTCAGAAAGAAACGAGTGGATAGGGAAAGTCAAAGAGCGTACAAAGATGGAGACTGAGCCAGAAATAGAAAGAGGGAAAGAAAATCAGAGCCCATGAGTTCAATATATTCATTATGATAAAATGTTGGGGGTTTTTTTTGTTTTTTTTTTTTTTTTTTTTGCAAGCACCTGCAATTCCATTATCCAAAGAGAAGAACAATCTCTTTTGATGCAAAAAAGACAAATTTTATTACCATTGTATCAGATCCAGTGACCAGCGCAAATACAATTTCCCATCTCTGCCAAATACATGATTCACAAGGTGTTCGCTGCAAAGGCTGACAATCCGACTGTGCTGAAGGCTGAGATATTCTTGATGCAAAGGACTCTCATAAGTGGTCAGAAACATTCAGGAGGACAATGAAACGTGAAACAGTTCCAAATGTAGCCTTATAGAAACAGGCTTTGGCTCTCAAGATAGAAAAGAGAAATAAAACAGATATTGCTAAGGAAGGCTCATTATAAAAGTGAAGTACTGCACGCTAGGAGCCAGATGTCCTAGATCTGAAAGATCTGACCAACTCCAGACATGATCTGTTAACGACAGAACATGGACACCTCACTCAACTCCACTTTGCAACAGAGATTAAAGAGGTTCTGATTATGATTTCAGAGACTGAAGGTTTATCTTTTTTTCAGCCAACATCCATTTTCTCATGTTAAGATTCTGCATCTTTAACGAAAGTTGCAAAAACTGACTTAGAGAAGCATAGCTGTGTATGGAGGGAGAGAAATGTCTCTTGAGATTCTCACAGGAACAGCTGATACTGTTATTTGTGTCTTGACACCAGCTTTTCATTAAATGGCTTTTGAGAGGACTGTTGGCATCAGAATGAAGAAGAGAGACATAATTATCTATAAGCAGTCTTTTTAGAAATGAGAGTCTGAAAGTTTGTAATTATATTTTTCTCTATTATTTCTCAAAAAAATTTGTTGGACCACCTGTTTTCCAAACTACCAGATTTGCAACACGATGGTGGATGTTCCAGTTCCTGTCAATCACTATCATTATTAATTATTTCATTACTTTCTGAGAGCTACTGAGTTAATGTGCAGACTTCAGTCCTCAGATAAACACAAGTCCAAATCAACTCTGGCTTACTGAACGGCGGAAAGTGTAAAGCCCTAAGCCATCACAGTACATTTATTTAAAACATTTTTTCCTCCCTCATCACTCTCCCCAACCTGTGTTTGCCACTTCATGAAGGAAGTCTTTTTAGGGCTAGGTTGGCTTTTACAGGGCCTGGCTGAGTAGCACACTGATTTTACATTAGGACTTCCCTGTGACAATGTTTACTACTAAACAGGAATAAGCTTCTCCCTCAGGATTTAAGCGCATTGGATTCTTGATTTACAAAGGCACTGTCTGTGTTGTATATTTCCATTGAGTGGAAGCTGAATTTTATGATGATGTGACTGGGGAAAAAGTTTTCAAAGGAAAAGCTATGAACACATGGACAAGATTTGTGTTTTGAGTGCTGCTGAATATTTGTTAGACAAAAAGATGGTGCTTTTGAGATAACACTGGAGCTGCATGGAGTGCCTGAAAGCATAATAGCCAGCGCTGAATGGAGCCTTGAAACACAGGTCAAATCCGCTACCAGCATTCGTGATGCAGCCAAGAGAGGCTTTTAGTTACTTTTGCATGCCACTGAGTGCAACAATTCATTTACTCCTAATATATAAATACACACACACAAGACACTAAGTAATATCCTGCTGATCCAAAATGCTTCATGGGCCTCACACCCTCCCCACCAGCTCTTCCGTTCTGGAATGGCGCAGCCCTGGGGTACGTAACTGAGAAATCTCTGCTTCAGACAGGGGAGAAAGCTTCATGAATCACCAAACAACACTTCTCAGGTGGGAAAAGCGCATTCTTTTTCCTCTATGTGGAATTAGAAAAATATGTGTAGAAGTAAAGCCCTGAAAACCCCAAGAGAGCAATTGCTCTTTTTTCTTTCTTTCTCAATTTTGTGGAGCTTGTGAGTGTTGGGTGGTTTAATTAAAGGTCTTAAAATTCTTAACACTAGCATTCAAATGCTTCATATTTTTCTTTGGACTCGCAGTTTCAGTCCTCCTCTCCCTCTTACGTCACTTTCACTCTGCAATAAAACAATTGAATCTCACACTGGTACATAAATATTGGCAGATTTTTAGGTTTGCTGTTTTTTTCACTCAGCCTATTGGGCAACCAGCCTAGAAAGGCTAAGTTATTTGCCAGAGTTTGAATTTCTGGCAAACTGTGCAAATCCAGTACAAATCTCAAATCATATTTCAGGAATGCCGTGCTCCTACCGCACCTTTCCAACTCTTTTCTCTGTGCACTAATGACTATTATGGGGAAATGCGTTCCAGAAATGTGAAAATCAATGTAGTGGGAAATGTACCAAAGCCATCTTTTCACTTACACAATCTCAGTTGTCCAAGAAACACAATTAATTAGTGTTATTGAGCTGTTTAGCTCCCCAGTAAAATCTTCTTGAGTTATTACATGAAGAACCATTGGTACTGGAGACTTCATACTGAAGTAATTAATGGAAGTTGATTATATTCTGACAAGTTAAACACACGTTTGTTTGATATTACACACACATGGAAAACACATGCGCTATTGAGCTCAGTACATAGGAGTTTAGATTAATGGTGTTGATGAATTATGTGGAGATTATATACTTTGCAGACACATAATGGCCCTGATTTTGAAAAGCAGGGTCTCATTTTGCTCCTGCAATTTTGAGGGTGTGAATAATTGCAGGTGATTTTCTAGCAGCTAGACATCTCACTGCCTTGTGGAATTCCTTCAGGAAGAGGTCATGCCTGCTTTTGTGCAAGGCACCACAAGGCACTGGGAGAGAGCTCATGTAGACACATGAAAGCAACCTGCAGTGGCATTATGTGCTGGGAACCCAGTGACCATCAAGGACAAGTTTCATGCACAGCTGTGACAGTAGATTTGAAGCTTTCAAGAAATACTCTTTCCAAGGCTGGGGATATGTCATGAGCCTGGTGTTCAACTCAGCTCCAAAAAGGGATGGAGGAAGCTGTCACAGGGTTTTCTTATACCATCAGAGAGAGGCTGGTGACAGATCTTGAGGCCAGCTGCTGAAGCATTTTCCACAGGTCATTATCTGGTTAGAACTAACGTGTGATCCTACCTCTTAGTTTCTTTCTCTTATGGCTCCATCTGAAGGTTAAGCAGATGTCATTGGTGTGAGATCCTGATGTCAGGGTTTAATGGTTGCAGGATACAGCTGGAAGGATGAAGGCCAGGTTCAAGTGAGTGGCTGGATCCAGGTAGGAAAAGTAAGCCCAGAGCTAAAGAAGCGTCCTCTCCTGAGAACAACTCCTGCTTAGCCCCTATGGGCGTGATTCAGTTTGAGATACCAGATTTGGGAGCATAAATACAAGTTTCCATGTGAGACAGGCACTTCAATTCCCAACTATATGATGGAGATCACATCTAAACTTCCAGCGAGCGTGCAGAGGGACTCGGCACCCACTAAAACACATTTTTCTTGGTAAGTTTTCTACACCTCCACTCTGCCTCTCACACATGAGGACACCTACCTTCAGAAACCCCCACATAAGTGGTGGTCACCAGTGAAACCTACCCTCAGAGATGTGTGACAGCTACAGTGCAGTGCAGCAAGCTCTCTGTTTCCAGGAGCTGGCAGGACACTGGCTGCTCTGCCAAAGCTCATTACATAGAGCAAGAAAATGGAAAGGCATGCAGACCTGTTCTGGACTGGATGTTAAAGGCATTTGGGGAACAAATAGGAGGCCCCAGCATGTACCTATGGAGGTACAGTAACTGGAAAATTAAAGGGCTACATAGCTTCTCTCTTCTGTGCTTGCAGTCCATAAATCCAGTGCTTGACTCTCCGTCTGTGCATCATTAAAAGGTGACTGCAGCCATGGTCTATAAACAAATGCAGACCTCATGACAAAAATGAGCTCGAACACGAACCTCAGAAGGTAGTCTCTGAGGTAGTCATGTTCCAGGTCCATCTGATGTGGCTTCCTTTGGCACATACCCAAGACAATGAGACAAGCATGGCTGACACCCCACTCCTGGTGGGTGTACAATTCTCAATAGAGTTTTCAGCAACCTTTCTGCCTTGCCCTGTCAAGACCCCAGGTATGGACGTAGTGGAGCAGAAAGGGCACAGAGGGGTGAGGATTAGAGGGTAGTCAGAAAAAGTTGCACTTGGCACTGCCTGGAGATGCTGAAGGTCTCGAGGTACATAGTTGACCTACGGCTGCCCCATATTGTGCAGATGTGATGTGTTGAAGGTCTTGAGGTACATGGTAAACTTAGAGATGCCCTAGACAGGGCAGGTGTAAACTGCTGAAAGTCTCAACATATATAACAGCCCTATGGATGACTCCAGATAGTGTAGAAGTGATGTGCCCAAAGGTCTTGAGGTACAATATAGGCCTATGGATATCCTCAGACAGTGCAGATGTGATAGAAGAACTGAACTCCTGGAGTGTCCTGGAGGTTTGCTGTGTGGCTGAGGATGAGTTGCTCCATCTTGGTCCCTCCTCATAGAGGTAGCAGACCTAAGACAACAGCAGCTGTGCAGGAACTGAACCAGTTTATTTGGCTATTTAAAAGTCTAACCCCTTCCTAAGACTGCAGCTGCTTTGATCTCTCACCTAACTAAAACCCTGCAGGAAAGAGAGAATGAGGGCCTAGTTCTGCCATTATTTACAACCTCCATGAAAGAGCAGTTGCTGTTGGGAAGGGCTTTTAACTACCATGCTCCCCTGGTGCTGGCTTCCTGCTGAAGGCAGTGGATAATCGCAGATGCAGGCCCCAAATTTTGCCATGCTGGAGGACAGGAAGCCATCCTTTCCGATGAAGGGGAAAGATCTGACTTCAGCCTCTGCTTCTTAATTAGCAGCTGCAGGTGGAGAGCTGTGCAAGTTCCTCACAGTGCTTTTATAGCGATCACATCTTTATGTGGCTGAACTGTTTTTTTCCACTATAACTTGGCCATTCTTGGAAGAGAAATATTTTGGGTCACATTATCAATTTTTCCCCCCATGGAAAGCTTATAAAAATTAATCTATAAGCAAATTGATGAGAGGAAAAAAAGTTAGCAGAAATGTTTTCAAATGGATAAACTTCAAAGGATTTGAGCTCATTCCATTTGAATTACAGAGTCAGAGCTTTGGTCCAGCCACTCTGTGGTTCTCTACCTCTCTTCCCACCCGTGCTGCTTTGCATCACACTTGAAGAGGTCCCCAATGAGTATTTTTTTCCTAATGATTGGATTTAGCATTGGCAGAAGAACCTTGATAGGCTGTGCTTGAGGCTGAAGACTCCACTTGCTGTCCACAGCAGGCAAAGGAAGCTGAAGAGCTGCCCTTCTGGCTGCACATTGCTAATTTGTCTCCATACCCTCCCAGATGGTCAGCAATGGATTCTCCTTCCCCCAGACCTGTTCATTGCTGTGATCAGCTCTTAATGATCCCAATACAGTTCTCAGCCAGGGCCGCTGTTCACGTCTGTAAACACCAATCTAAATGGATGGGACTAAGGCCACCACAAATATCCCTTCATAATAACCTCGTGACTTAGTCTGTGCTAAAGTAAGTGACACTGAGGCTAATCGATTGGTAAAAAAAAACTAACTAAACACGATGCTGCCTTTTCTTTAAAGTGAGATGCTAATTGCAGTTCCAGGCAAGCACTGAGACTGTCTTCAGAGGTGTCACAGTGCAGTGTAACAGTCACCATCTCTCTTCGGGATAAAGATGAGAAGCAAAATTCTTCAAGATGTTTTGTGAAACCAGAAAACTAAAGCAGTCTCCATGCATTCATTCCTGCACAAACAGAATAATTACCTCTGCTTACAGGTGTCTTGTGTCTCACTGGTTATTGTTTTTGTGTGTTCATGGAAAGAAGGCAGAGCAGATCAGAGAAGCCAAGGACAGCCTAAACAACATCAGGATTACGCCTAGGAAAGGAAAGAGAGTGAGAGATTTTGGCTGAGTTGATTAAAAGACAATTGTGACAAGAAAAATCAGTTCTTAATACCTCCTGTATGGCTATGGCACATTGCACACCCCTGTTAACACAAGACCACAATAAACAAGTCTGTCTCTATCATCACCTTCATCTCCTAATCAATACAGTCCACAGCACTATGAATTTTGGCAGGTGACCTGGAGTACATTACTGTGCATATCAGGAGCAAAAACCAGGCTCCAGGAGAGATTATAGAGCTGTATATGACAGGGTGATGGAGATGCCCCCCAAATCAGCCCTGGTGTAAGCAAATCTGAAATCCGAGTGGGAAGTGTGGTGCTCACAGGGTGCACCTAATTGGCAGCTGCCTGCTGTGGAGCCTGCAGGCAACCAAAATCTTGCTGTTCCACCGTCTCTCCTCCTGCTCATCTCTTCTTACCTCCAGAGCTCCACTACCCTTCCTCCCTCAACTCCTCTCAGCTCCATGGTGCTGAACTGAGGAAGCACAGGGCTGTCCTGTGTCAGCCATTTGGCTGTCAGTATTACCTTGTGTTACTGGTGTGGCAATGGAAAAGAACTGGGACAGCCCCAAGCACATCTGAGCTCGTTCCAGCTCACCAAGCTATAACAGCCAGAAGAGTCGTGCACGAATAAAGGAGAAAGCATCAAATGAAGAAGCAAAAGCATCCAGGAGACTCAATAATAGTGGAGAGATGACTTCTAGGTGGATGGAATTGCTTTTGGAGCAAGCACTACAAAATGTCTAGACAGACTGGAAACCCCATAGCTGGGAGCAGAGACCTGTCTGCTCTGAACCTAGGATTTCCATGGTGCCAGGCAGACTCAAAGGTATCATGACAACCACAGATCTGCTAATAGACGTGAGCAGAGAGGAATGACAGACCTCAGAAACTGTGTTGAGAAAGCAATGAAAGAGGCAGAGGTCAGAGCAGACCTCACTCAGCCACCTGACTGTACTACTTGGTTAGCCAAATGACCTCAGTAAAACTATTTTCTACCCCATTTGTAACCCTCAGAGGCCAATGAGGGAAAGGAGAGATTGTCCAGTTCAAATAATGCAAAAACGGATTTATTTGAGGGAAAACTCTTTGACAGGTTTCTTGGCTCTGCTCAGCACCTCACCCAAGTGAGTGGCTAGGAAGAGGTATATGAGAGGTTTCCAGCTCCATCCGCGCTATGGAGCAGCTCATGACAGACTACCAAGAGCTCCAAGTTTGCAGGAGCTGTTGAGATGTGGCTTGCAGGCAGCCATCAGGCTAAAAGTGCCAGGTCAGAGAATTAGCAGCAAGGGGAAAGCTGAATCCTTTGGCCTGGCTGAGGACCAGGCAAGACCTGTTCTTGGCATAACCTGGTGCAAACAAGGACTCCCAGGATAAATGGGCAGTGGAACAACTTATATACTTTTAACTGGACTTGGACTTGCAGGGCCACATCAGCAAAAAGAAATCAGACACCCCAGAGGTCTGGGGAATTTGCCCCACAATTTGAGTTTCTCTCCACTGCAGCCAACCAGGAAAGGAAGCAGCTGCTAGATGGACATTAATTGCCATGAGCCCCATAGGCACAGATATGTCAAATGGAAAAGGTGACTCTGGTCTGGTCTATGGCATTTTTGAACAATTAGGAAAAGTGATAGATTTGGTTTGTAAAACAAGAGAAGTTGGCAATAAAATCTGAAGAAAGCGGTTCAGTTAAGTGCTGGTACAGAAAGTTCGCTATAAAATGTCAACTTGTTATAATAGGAGGCTGGGCCAGAACAAAACATCACTAGAGCCTAGTAAAAAGCCCTTTTCCCAGTCTGAGAGTTGCAAGGATGCCACATTGAAAAGCCAGAGGTAAGCAAGTGAAGTCCCAGGTTTTTGTTTAGATCCTTGCAGATGAACAACAGAAAGAGGAGACTAGCTATAAATCATCTGCCAGTATCTGGGAAATGTATGGAAAAAGTGGACATTGCCTTGAGAATAACCATTAATAGAGCAGACATGCTAAAAACAGTAAGGGTAGGCTGTCCAAAACTGAACCAACTAATTGCTATTGAATGGAGACAGTGACAGGGAAATGTGCATCCGTCCAACAGTCGGGAAAGTTGGGTTTGCAAATTGGACATCTGGAATTTGAGCTAGATTTCTGGATAACCGAGATAGTGGATGAGCTAATAAACAGTTTGGATTTCATTATGCCTAACAGCTGAGAAAGTGCCAGGAAAACCATGTCTAACAGACTCTGTCTGTGAAAATTCTTTATAAATACGTGGCACAGGTGAGCAAAGTGATTTGCAGGCAACT
Organism: Lagopus leucura; assembly: GCF_019238085.1. Taxonomy (NCBI): domain Eukaryota; kingdom Metazoa; phylum Chordata; class Aves; order Galliformes; family Phasianidae; genus Lagopus; species Lagopus leucura. Next base: position 35,379,023 of record NW_024962334.1, on the reverse strand, counting down.
GGTTTGCAGAGAACAGGGAAAGGCACCATTATAAGTAAGCTTTCTAGTCAAAGAAATCACTTCCCAGAGACTAAAATCTGTTTAGAGTCCTGGGATCTCAAAGGGAGTTTTGCTCAAGTGTTGGTATATTGGAAGCAGGCATCGGTCCCCTCCGTGGCCCTGCTAGACATGTCAGACTAGCAGCAAATAAAAAGGGAAAAAAAGGGAAGTGGTGAAAAAAAGTATGACAAAGTAAACAGATGTTGTAAATATACACATAAGAAAGGAGAGAGAAAATAGATAGATGCAAAAGAAAGCTATTTGATGCTGAGCATTTCCTCAAGCAGCTGAGGATGGCTTACAGAGCATTGACAGAGGTTCCTGGAGTTGTCCTCCCTCTCAATGCCAAAGCTGCACAGGACTGAGATACAGCAAAGTACTCATGAAGCATCCACTTCCCAGCTTAACAGGAAGAAAGTGTGGAAGATGTTCTTGGCAGCTGGAAATTCTAGAAAGGAAAGACTGAGCTATCCCCTTGGGTTGTCCAGGAGAAAGGCAGCCCCATGTCGTGTGGTCCTGCCAGGAACACTGTCACAGAAGAGGCAACTTTGTTTTCTGTTCCAGAGTTGATAAGCAGCTGTGGAGCCAGGTCTGCTTCACAGTGGCAGAATACAACCCTCAGCAATCACTGAATACAGATACACAAGCCCTGCTGTGGGACAGGGGATCAGACCACAAGTGCAGCATCATGAAGATATAGCCAAACATCTTTAAGACAAACATCATAAAAGAGAATAAATGGAAGGCTTACCCTTATGCTGGGCTCACCACAAAACACCAGAAGAAGGGATCTCCAGATGAGATCCTTCCCCACTGGTAGCCAGCTCTTAAATAGGTATAGGAGGGGTGCAGCCTGGCTCCACCTCTTCCGGCAGCACAGGAGAATTGCCTTCACCTGTGCTCCTCTGGCTGACTCAGTGCTCGCCTCAGGTGATCAATCAGAGGTTCAGGCCACGACTCAGTAGTTCCCATACAGGCAGCCAGGAAATGCCTGAGGAATTCCCACTGGCAAAATGACCATGGGACTATCCAGAATCAGCCACTCTTCTTAGTGCAGCAGGATCTGGGATGACTGTGTTTCCTGATAAGGGGTTTAATTCTGAGCTTGCAGATGTCAGAGGATACCAGTGAGCTTCGGTGAGCTTGTGATGGAAAACCATCCCAATAATCACCAGAATACAGAGTTACAATGGCTTTTGGAACACCATTCACAATTTGTTTGCTTTTCTATATTGTAAAATGCCCTTCATATGGGAGACAGGTGCTAACAGACACAGAACTTAGAGTTTAGGGAGAGTATTGCTACAGCAACAACAGGTTTTTCAAAGCGTCCTGATTGACACAAAAGTTTTAGGTTTTAGTTTGAGATGGTTAATTTTATTACTGAAGCACACCTTGAGGTAAAGGTTTTATTTATATGTATTCACCACTGCTTGGATGGAAAAATCATTTTGAAATAGCAAAATGAACAGATTCTGACGAAAGAGTGTTGAATAAGAATGTAGTATCTTATTCTTTAATTATAACTACTTAAAGAATATTTATAGTGCATGTAATTTTTCTTTTGTTCTAAAACATATTCTTTAGACTACAACCATTATAGACTCCATGTTGATGACAGTGAAAAAAAAGGTTATTTAAGGGTTAAATGTAGCTGCCTTTCAAAGGGAAGACATCAAGTCTTTTGTGGAACTCACATCAACAGCCTTCACATGGAAGTTCTTTACAGAGAGAGTGATGAGGTGCCTGGAACAGGTTGCCCAGGGAAGTTGTGGATGCCCTGTCCTTGGAGGTGTTCAAGGCCAGATTGGATGGGGCCCTGGGCAGCCTGGTCTAGGATTAAATGGAGAGGTTGGTGGCTCTGCATGTGGCAGGGGCATTGGAGATTCACGATCCTTGTGGTCCCTTCCAACACTGGCCATTCTGTGATTCTGTGAAACTTTGCCATCGTTACAGAGGCATTCATGGAAAGATAAATATCTTGGTCTTATTTTTTGAACCTTGGGTGCCTGTGATAGGGACAGAATGTAACAGAAGAGCAAGAAATTAAGTATTTTGTCCTAAAAACTTGATGAAAAGATAAGAAAGAAATATTTTGCCAAAAGGCAAGGAACTATGAGGAGAATGCCAACCCTTCAGTGTTCCTTTCCTCCTGCGATGAGAAGGAAAACTTTGGATGGACACTGTGACTAAAAAAAACAGCCTCAAAATAACAGAACTCAGTGAGCAATTTCTCCTTCTAGTAGCATCTATATACAGCTCCCAGATCAGAAAGTGATACTTCTATTTTATCTTAAACGTTTTGAGATCATCATTAATACATGTGATCTTTGGTTGTAATTGCAGACATATTTATAACATTCTTTATAAGACTCTCTTCATCTGTGTAATGTCAGATTTCCTCCAGTCAATAAATCTACATTAAAAAATCAAGTGCCTTCTGATAGAACAACCAGACACTTTTTTCCCATCAAAAAGAACATTCAAACCTTGTTTTCTGCTCTACTCACAGAGGCAAGGCAAAAACCTGTCCTTTTTTAAAATGAGGTGACATGCATCTGTGTGCTAGCAGGAACTGAGTTATCTAAAAATTCTTTCAAGCCAAATAATTCTTCCAGCCCTATTTCATTCCCAGCTTCACCTCCCCTCTCCTGTGACAAAATAGCAAACGTTATAGTTACCTTAAGATAAATCAAATATAAAGTTATATATTATCAATGTGCCTTTGAGAACTATGGTTGTGTGCTATAAGATATGTTAAACTCACACTAAAACAAAAAGACTCTCACTTCATGGCATATTCATTACTCTCTCCTCCTGAGTAATTGTATCACCTGCCTTCCATGGATTCTTTATGCTTCAGCAGAGATACAATTTCTGGCCAGAGCAGCCTCAGTAGAGAGCCTTAAGCTTCCACGGATGTGTAATCATTTACACCTGCACGGAGTAGAAATAAACTTAACTTTGCACTCACTTCACATAGGTGCAAATGACTGCACAAGGTGAGAAGCAGTGCAGAGCCTGGCCTATAATGACTGCAAAACACTTAAGCAAGGTATGATGGAGACCAACAGAGGCACATGGGATACAGTGATCAGGAGGTGAGCAGACGTCAGCACTAATTTGAGAGTCTATTCTCTCTCATTGTGTGAGCAGCGTCTGTTATTAGTAATGGAAGTCATGCGTGTGTGCCTGGGGGATAATAAATCAGTGGCTGTGTGAATGCTCCAGGCTTGCTCCAGCTCTTCCAGCACCCCTGTGAGGGCTCGTCAGCAGCCTGAGACCTGCCTTGCCACCCACGCTGGGAGATGCTGGCTGGCTGTGCTGCTGGGAGATTGGTTTTTACAGAGAATCACAGCTAAATGTAGGGGCTCTGCCTCTTTTTGGGGTATATCTTGCATTTTGAGTCAAGCAGGTTACCCAAAATCTGGCTAAATCACTGCTGAAATGGTACAGGTGCTCCTGGTCTCCTCATGCTGCTTGACAGATGAGGGGCGCAATAGCTTTCAAAGCAAAATTGGCTCTTTATGACCTGTAAAGAAAGGATACATAGATTTAAAATTAATCTGCTGCCCTTCATCTGAGCTCTTTCACCACGTGGTTAAAGGCAGTAATTACCTCAATGGGCTTTTGGGGATGTTGAAGAGGAAGGGAGAGAAGTTGTTTCATGATTTTTTTAACCCAAAGATTAGGATTTACATAACAGCTTTCTCTGGTAGTCTGAAAACAAACAAGAAGAGTTGGAAGCCATTGTGCAGCAGGCAAACTATGACCTAGTTGCCATAACGGAAACGTGGTGGGATTGCTCCCACGATTGGAGTGCTGCAATGGATGGCTATAAACTCTTCAGGAAAGATAGGCAAGGAAGGCGGGGTGGCGGTGTAGCTCTCTACGTTAGGGAATGCTTTTACGCTACTGAGATTATGACTGGGGACGATAACGTTGAATCCCTATGGGTAAAGATCAGAGGAAGGGCTGACAAGACAGGCACCCTGGTGGGCGTCTGTTATAGACCCCCAAATCAAGATGAAGAAACAGACGAGGTATTCTATAAGCAGCTGGCACAAGCTGCACAGTCGCCTGCCCTTGTCCTCATGGGGGACTTTAACTTCCCTGACGTATGCTGGGAGTACAGCACAGCACAGAGGAAGCAGTCTAGGAGGTTTCTGGAATGTGTAGAGGACAACTTCCTGATACAGCTGGTCAGAGAACCCACGAGAGGAACTGCCCCACTAGACCTGCTGTTCACAAACAGGGAAGGTTTGGTGGGAGATGTGGAGGTTGGAGGCTGTCTTGGACAGAGTGATCATGAAATGATAGACTTCGTGATTCATGGTGGAGCCTGGAGGGGGAATAGTAATACTGCTACCTTGGACTTCAGGAGGGCGGACTTTGAATTGTTCAGGGGACTAATAGGGGGAGTCCCCTGGCATTCAGTCTTAGCGAGCAAAGGGGTCCAAGAGAGCTGGTTGCTCTTCAAGAAGGAAGTCTTAAGGGCGCAGGAGCAGGCAGTCCCCCTGAGCTGCAAAATGAGCCGGCGGGGAAGAAGACCGGCGTGGATGAATAGGGAGCTATTCCTGAGGCTCCGGGAGAAAAAGAGAATCTACCGCCTGTGGAAAGAGGGACAGGCCACTCAAAATGAATACAGGGAAGTTGTTAGGATGTGTAGAGGTGAAATCAGAAAGGCAAAAGCCCAGCTTGAATTTAACCTAGCCGCTGGTGTGAAAAGGAATAAGAAACTCTTTTATAAATACATTAACAGTAAGAGGAGGACAAAGGAGAATATCCACTCTTTGCTGGATGAGGCTGGGAATGTGACCACTGAGGATAAGGAAAAGGCGAAGGTTCTGAATGCCTTCTTTACGTCTGTCTTTAAAAGTCAGACCAGTTATCCTCAGGATACCCCTCTCTCTGACCTGGTAATCTCGGTTGGGGAGCACACTAACTCCCCTGTGATTCTGAAAGAAACAGTCAGAGACCTACTGCTCCAGCTGGACTGTCACAAGTCGATGGGTCCAGATGAGATCCACCCGAGAGTGCTGAGGGAACTGGCGGAGGTGAGAGCCGAGCCGCTTTCCATCATCTGTCAGCGCTCCTTGTTGACTGGTGAGGTCCCAGAAGACTGGAGGCTTGCCAACGTGACTCCCATTTATAAGAAAGGTCGTAAGGAGGATCCGGGCAACTACAGGCCTGTCAGCCTGACCTCGGTGCCAGGGAAGGTTATGGAGCAGATCGTCTTGAGGGAGATCATGCGGCATGTGCAGGGTGACCGGGGGATCAGGCCTAGCCAGCATGGGTTCATGAAGGGCAGGTCCTGTTTGACCAACCTGATCTCCTTCTATGATCTAGTGACCCATCTGGTGGATGAAGGAAAGGCTGTTGATGTGGTCTACCTAGACTTCAGCAAAGCCTTTGACACTGTCTCCCACAGCATTCTCCTGCAGAAGCTGGCAGCCAGAGGCTTGGATGGGTACACTCTTGGCTGGGTAAGGAGCTGGCTGGAGGGCCGGGCACAGAGAGTGGTGGTGAATGGAGTCAAATCCAGCTGGCGACCAGTCGTGAGTGGTGTTCCCCAGGGGTCGGTGCTGGGGCCTGTCCTCTTCAATATCTTTATTGATGACCTGGATGAGGGCATCGAGTGCAACCTCAGTAAATTCGCAGATGACACCAAATTGGCTGAAAGTGTGGATCTGCCTGTGGGTAGCGAGGCCCTACAGAGGGATCTGGACAGGCTGGAGAGCTGGGCTGGAGCCAATGGGATGAGTTTCAACAAGGCCAAATGCCGGGTCCTGCACTTCGGCCACAACAACCCCAGGCGACGCTACAGGCTTGGGGCGGTGTGGCTGGAGGACTGCGTAGAGGAAATGGACCTGGGGGTATTGATTGATGCTCGGCTGAACATGAGCCGACAGTGTGCCCAGGTGGCCAAGAAGGCCAATGGCATCCTGGCTTGCATCAGAAACAGAGTTGCAAGCAGGAGCAGAGAAGTGATTGTTCCCCTATATTCAGCACTGGTGAGGCCGCACCTCGAGTACCTGTGTCCAGTTTTGGGCCCCTCACTGCAAGAAAGATATTGAGGCCCTGGAACGTGTTCAAAGAAGGGCAACAAAGCTGGTGAGGAGTCTGGAACACAGGCCATATGAGGAGAGGCTGAAGGAGCTGGGAATGTTCAGCCTGGAGAAGAGGAGGCTCAGGGGAGACCTTATTGCTCTCTATAACTTCCTGAAGGGAGGTTGTAGTGAGCTGGGGGTCGGCCTCTTCTCTCGTGTCATTAGTGATAGGACCAGGGGGAATGGTTTCAAGCTACGGCAGGGGAGATTCAGGCTGGACATGAGGAAGTATTACTTTTCAGAAAGGGTGGTCAGGCACTGGAATGGACTGCCCAGGGATGTGGTGGAATCACCGACCCTGGGGGTGTTCAAGGAAAGACTGGATGTTGTGTTGAGGGACATGGTTTAGTAGGAGCTATTGGGAATAGGTGAACGGTTGGACTGGGTGATCTTTTAGGTCTTTTCCAACCTTGGTGATTCTATGATTCTATGATTCTATGAAAAAGACCTTCTGAAATCTATTCCTCTTTGTTCTCCACCTGTCAGCTTTTTTACCCACTCTTCTGTTCCCGGCCTTCTAATAGCAGTGGTAAATACATAAAGAGAAATGCATTGCTATAAAGTACTGAAGTTTCTTTGCAGAGTGACACAGAATTACTGAATCTGAAATAATAAAGTGCTTTTTTCCAAGCAATGTTAAAAATGTACCTTTGGATATATATGGAGATATAAAATACCACGCACAGAAAAACTAAAGCAGTAAGCATATGCTTGGGAAGGAAATTTGCTTCATTTGTTACAGCTATCTTCTAAAGGCAAAGCAGTCTCACCCTGTGAGAGGCGAGCTGGAAATGTTCCTGTCCCAGCTGTATTTGCAGTACCTGATGTGGGACAGGGCTGCAAGTGTTTCCTCATGGCTGCAGGCTTTGCTGGGCTAGCACTGTCCCACAGCAGTCAGGCTAAATTTGATTCACAAACACGATGATGACAGCAGGAACAGGGGATTGTTTTTAGCTATAAAACAAGCAATTCTGAACACATGATTGGTGGCAAATAATCCCAAGAGTTCCTTGAAAGCTTACAAGACATTGTGATGGGAAGCTGGGCAACTGAACTGTTGTGGGCCCCATGGGCTGGGGAAACAGGCTCTAGAAAGGAAGCACTGCCTCGATACACACATTAACAATACGCTGAAAGGAGCCTTTATATTCAGGTGAAGAAAAAAATGTGAAGAAAGTAAAGAACTTTTACATCTTGGCTCAGCAGTGCAGGACATGGGGTTGAAGGCCAGCTCACTTCTGCCCAGGCACAGTGCTCCTGGAGCCCACCAGCAGACCCCACCTCACCCAGGGGGATGCAGTGCTGGGAGGAGTGAGGAGAGTAGGGACAGCCCCCTGCAGCCATCCCATAGTGCAACAGGGCATGGCTGGCAGCCTGACGGCATGGTGCAAAGACCTTGCTCAACGGCAAAGCAGCCTGGAGGGGAGCTGCACAGGGCTGAAGCCCCATCAGCCTCTCACCTCATCTTGTTCCTTGTATGTAGTCCCAGATGTAGCACATCACAAAGTTGCTGCAAGCATATGGTCCTCCATAGTATAGGAACGGCTGCCGAACTTCTGCACCTGTTGTGCTGAAACGCCCGGAAGAGATGGGATTTGGGCCTCTTGGTCAAAGTAGCAGTCATGGTAGGAGCCCTCCAACCAGTCATGGCTCAGGTTGGAGGGAACTGTAAAGCTCACACAGTTCCAAACCCCTGCTGTGGGCAGAGCTGCCACCCACCAGCTCAGAGTGCCTGTGGCCCCATCCAACCCAGTCTTGAACATCTCCAGGAATGGGGTACCCACATTTTCTCTGGGCAGCCTGTGCCAGTGCCTCGCTGCCCTCTGAGTAAAAAATCTCTTCCTAACTTCTAACTTAACCTGTATGTAGCAGTCTTTAGTGGCCACTGGGCTGGTCCTGCTAGTCCTGCTCAGTGTGTACACTCTTGAGCTTCCACAAAGAAAGTGAAATACTGTGATTGGATCCTTGCAGGCTTACACATTTATCTCCCAGTCCTGCAGTCTGGTGTCACAGCATCTGCTGCTGCTGCCAAACAACCTGGCTGCTATGTGATCCTTCTGATATTGCTGAAGGTGTATTTAAGCTCCTGAAACACACTTTCTTTTTAAAAATTGGGTATTTTTTCATTGGAACAATTTATCTGGGGCTGTTATGAATCTGGAAAGTTCTGTGCTTAAAATGGGATATGTCTCTTGGTCTCCCTCCCAGCCCAGGATGTTTTGCTGGGGATGAGAAGACCTGAACTAAGTGTTGCTGCTGGAGGCAATCTCTAGGTCTGGTGGTATTGAGAGCCTCTGGAAGCCTCTGATGTCCCTGCACCTCAGGGAGCCGCACACTGCCGCTGATTTTGCAGTGCAACATGTTATTTACTTTGTCATTCATGTGCTTTCTCACATTTTAACCATGGAAGCAGAAGAAACTAAGCATGTTAACCTGCCTTCCATCCCTTCTGTGATCTTGCTCGCCTCTGTAGCGTTTTCCATCACTGCTATAGCATGCTCACAGATTGGTATCCAAGTTTTACTATTTGCAACTTTTCCCCTCGGTTACAGACTATATGGGAAGCATTCAGCATTCTTAAAGTACTGCGCAGTGGACAGCATTGCTTCTACGTCCAACTCCAGTGCAGGACCAGATCTTAGTCTGGAGTTACCAGCACTGATTGCAAGCCTGGTTACTACCTTTGGTGCAATTGCCTTCAAGACCCAGGAGATGTCTATCTAATGTTTTGCATTGCTTTGCTGTGCCTTCTGCTCTCCTTTGTGCTGCCCTGGAGAGTGCTCACACACAGACAAGTGGCCTTCTCTTCCTTGATGTGTTCCCTGTGCCTATGCATCAGTGCCACGTTTTCAGATTGCACCTTTTGAAATGCTCTCCTAAGCCTGCAGCAGAGCAGTTCTAATTGAGACAGTTAAGCTCTACCAGGTCTGTCAGTCAAAAGCACACCTCTTTTTCACCAATCTCTCCTCTGCTTTGAAGCATTTTTTACAAACCACTGTGTATAAATGTGGGGGGATGCAAACACAAGCACGTGGTCTAAACAAATGAGCACATCTGTTTCTGTGCTGGTCTGTCAAACCATCTGCTTGCACTTTTACTGCCTGGTCTCAGTCATGCACGCAACTCAGGCACTACTGAAAATGTAGACTTTTAATTTTTTTTAACTAAAATAACTGCTAAAATCCAGCAGTCACTGACATCCAGTGGTTGCTGAGGATAATTACAAATGTTTGTTTTCTCAGTCTTGTTTGCTACATGTGGAAGCTCAAGAGAAAATGAATATTCGCTTCTGAGATCTACAAAATAAAGACAAGTCAATTGGAACACAACGTTGCTAACCTTTTACTAGATGGGAGAGAGCAAATGTGTGAGATCCAGTATTGAAAGCATCCCTATGTGTGCATTAATGGGCTCTGGGTCCAGCCGCACTCATATGCAATTTAGGAGCAGCCCCAGATGCTCCACCTCCCTGGGCAGCCTGTTCCAGTACATTGCCACTCTTTCTGAGAATAAATTTTTCTTAATATCCAACCTATTCCATTCATCACAGATAGTTAACAATTTATTTGTGGTTGAGGGTTGGGGGAGCATTGTGTATTTATCATTCTGGTGCACTACTTGTTCCTAAATTCTTGGTTAGTCTTTCTCCTGTGTGAGACCAGTGCAGTTGCTCTACTGGGATTGTTCTATTCTTCTTTTACCATGTAGTCACTCTGTCTGAGTGGACATCTCAAATATTTTTCTTTGCCTTTTCAGGATGGGATGAACTAAAAAAACCCTAAATTTTGTTTTTATTTCTGAAATTCTTTCAAGAGCCTTGGAGCAGGAGGTGAGCCTCAACTAGCATAAAATACTTCCAGTGCATCAAATTTTAATGGCTGCTGACATCACCATAATTCAAACATTGGGCATTTGTAAACAGTTTGTACAGAATACTGTGCAAGTAATATGATCTTGTTGAAAGGGCTCCAGTGCTTTCTGAAGGCAAGGCTTCATCTGCCTCTTCCCCTTCCATTTCCCATCCTTTCTGTACTGTTTTGCCCTCCTCCGACACGCTTTGCAGAGAGAATTTTCCTCCAACTGGTTTGCCAGTCACTACAGACAATCCTTGCTTTAAGTTCACAGATTTTTGTTTCTCCCTTCTGCTCCCATGGCTAGGGGCAGTTACCTGGTTTGCATTGTGTGGAGGCCAAACAGATTCAGTGCTGAAGTAGATGGAGCAAGGAATGGCAGCCCACAGCCTGCAGCCCAGGAGCCTTCCCAGGGACAGCAGTGAGCAAGGGCTGGTGTTGAGAGCCACGTGACTGCCATTTTTGAGGCAAAAGTGACAGTGAAGCAGGGTGTATTCAAGGAGATTAAGGAGCTGAGATCACTCTGAGGCTGAGACAAGTCTCCACGCAACGTCACTAATAAAGAATTGCCCTGCCCGTAGCCGGGGAGGAAGCCAGAATCTCTTTTTTGATACTGAAATAAAGCAGCCCCCTTTTAGAGCAGTCAGAAAAGCAATTGTTCATTCCTCAGGTCGAACAGCACATGTGCAATCTCTTTGTTAAGTAGCTTTCTACATTTTTGCTCCTTGGCTCCAGGCTGCAGCCTACAGACCTGCCAGCCCCAAGCGGCGGCCAGGAGCCCTGCACTGCGCCTGCCCCACACACACGGGAGGTGGGAGGGCAGCCCCTGCCTCCCAGATCAGCGCCAAAATTCAGTGTGCCTCCCTTGCCTGAGGAGCATGCAGAAACCCAGACAGCACATGGAAGACGGAGGAAACCTGCGTGGCTATTGCTGCCCAGTGCAAAAAAGAGGTGGAAAAGTTGGAGGATGATATATATATATATTCTTTTTTCCTAACAGAATAACTATCAGCATGCTTTAGGTAAACAAATCCAGGCAGGAGGCCCAATAGTGAGAAAGTACAGGGCAGATAGAGGGGAATTAAATTTGTTGCAAGGTAAAACCAAGGCCAGGTCTCTATGATGTACTGAGATAACTTTGCTGCTGTCCTGATCACCTGCCTGCAGGGTGGAGGGACAGCAGCAAGCCACAGGGGAGACACAGGTGTCTCAGCAATACCTGCCCTATTCTGCTCTGTTTCTAGGATCTGAGAACGTTAGTGTAACCATAATCTGTTCTTACCTAGCTTACTGCGTTCAAAGTCACCATTTGCCTCTGCAATTTTGCTATATAACAACACCTTGTCATCAGAGTATCACTTTACACTGTTTTGTATAGGCATATGGGCTTCAACTAAGGCAAAGCAGAGGTGAGGGATAACAAGTCCTTCTTCCATATCGTTACCAGTGTGTAAAAAATTCTGGTCTGGAGGCAAGCAAGCATTGCTCAGTTCATTTCCGTTAGTAAATAAATGTGCTTCCACATTCACGGACAGCAATTGACAGCAGGCATTGGCTCACAAGCTAGTCTGTGATTTTACCATGGCTGGCTAAAAGAGTTGGAAATAAGAAACGTTTTTCCACATGAGCTCTACTGAAACGTGAGCCTGGGAGCTCATCCAGTCAACAGCCTGGGCTCATACCTTCTGTACCTGCAATTCTTGGTCCCTCTGAGAGCAGGTATTATCTGCCTGCTTGACAGCAGGAGAAGGTCTTGGCTGAGCTGAGGGGATCTGCCTGTGAGCAAATCATAATATCAGGGTTCAGAAATAGGCAATCCTCGTGGCTGGTGCTGCACTCTAACTGGAAGGACGATCCCAAGGTATTGAGAATCCCTGGCCAGTGGCTAGGTATTGGGCTGCCAGGCACTGCGCTCACGAACAGCAGCAGGAGCTAAAGGCAACTCTGTGGGGTTCTTCTTGCTAACATAAATGCATGACTGGTTCCTAAAAAGTTTCTACTCAGGTTCCCAGATTGTGTTACCTTAGGGAGCTCTTAAAATGCCTTCTTCAGATGAAAATATGGCTATTTCATATTTTTATGTAGAATAAGAAAAAGTGAGTCTGCAAGTCAGAGTACCAGCATTACATTTGTTTGTCTAGACTGGGAAAGACATGCATTCAAGTCCCTGCTCTGTATCAGGTGAAGGGTTTTTAAGTCTTTTGCTCTTCTATGGAACAGGAGCAAAGCTGCTTGCTGGCTAGTGCCTGTTCTGAGCAGACTCACTGACACAATTTGCAGCTCACGTTTTCATTTTTTGCTCTGAATAATCCTTACATAAAGCTGAGCAGTTCACATGACAGACAACAAAAACGAGAGTAAGTGGAACCCAGCTCTCCTGGCAGCCTGGTCCTTGTTTGGGGATTTGTTGTGCAGACAAGCAACTTGAACTTTTCTCCTTCACATGTTAAATTAGTACTCTGCTCTGCTGGGCTCTTCTAGCTGTCTCCCTCTGACCAGAAATTTTATCATGAACCTGAGAAAATATCCCCTGCAATCAGTGTTTTCCTCCTGCTCTCTTGCTGATCTTGATGAGCAGCATTAGTAGGTGAAGACTTGGTTGTAAAGAATGTTCAATCCCCACTGTCTGCGTCAGGACCCCAACCAAAGTCAGTATGACAATAAAATAAATTTTGGCTCGGAATTTGAAGCTTCAGTAGTTCCAAACTTTTCAGTAAACCAGGAACAGTATCCCCACTTAAATTGGTTGTCTTCTTTCCAGTCATGTTTTTTAAAAAATCACCATTGATTTGCCTGCAGATCCATGCACTGTTCACAGCATAGGAAATGGTATCTTGCCTGTGTTCATCTCCAGAGCAGAAGCTGGGGGGCTTGTATGGGGAGGAAAGATGGGGTTATATATCCCTGTGCCTAGCTCAGAGCAGGGTTTTGGGCCAAAACAGGCCTGTGTGCAGCATGCCCTGCTACATGCAATTGAACCAGGGAGGGTAGGGCACTTCCAGTGCAGCAAGACATTGGGTTTGCTATTCCAAGGTTCTTGAGCCGTGAGTTGGTGGGTCTAAGCAGTGCACTGGCTAGCACACTCCTGATGTCCTCAGTGTTTATGGATGAAATTTACCTTGGAAGGAATGATTTTATTTCTTCCAAGATTTTCACTCGCAGTGTCAATTATGTTAGGTTGATAAACACTGAGATGCTTTTTCTTTCTCTCTACTTTTTCATTTTGGCGAATAAATAAGGTGAGTGGGAGAAATCCCTCAGCTTACTATTTATGACCAAAGGCTGGAGCTAGATTTGGAGAACAAGCAGTGAGAAAGACCATCCCTACTGGCTCACAATAATGGAGAGCACTCACACATGTGACTGAAGGCAGGACTACATTCTTTCTGTCTTATATTGAGCTGTGTTTGGGAGTAGGGAAGGAAAGCAAAAGGATCCTCCGTCTAAGGTCTAGGGTTTTTAGTTTTGTTTTTGTTTTGTTTTCCTTGAAGTAAAAATTTTCTTTCTTACATATGACTCCAAAATCACTGTGTGGGAGGCAGCTTTGGGGTTCTCCATGCTTGAGCTCTGTGGGGTGACTGGGGCAGCCTTCAAAAAGTCTTGGTGGCTTTGCATGCTTAACTTCTTCAGCATACTAACCTGCATCCACTGCTTTATGAAGCATTTAATTCTGTAGTTTTAGAGCTGTTGAAAAAGCAAAGGGAAGATTTATAACAACATTTGCTAACTCTAGGCCAACTGGTTTGGCACAGGAAAGAACTATGTTTTTCAGAACAGCTTTTCAACATTCCACTGTTAGCTAAAATGCATGAAAATTACAGTTTTGAAATGACCAGATGTTTTTGCCGAGAAAGAAATAGATGACCTGAAGGGGGAAGATGAGGCCTGAACTCAGGCTTCTATGCTACAACTGTCAACTTCTCAGCTAATGGATGACCTACTACCATCTAAAACTACTAAATTTGTGTGATTAATGCTGCTAGATTGCAGCCACAGTATATTTATAATTTTCTCTGTCAGCTTGATACCATTTGTGCAGCATCACTATAAAAGGTGAAGGAGAGAGAAAAGGCAATTAATCTGGTGTCCTTGTACAGAACAATATGGCATAGCTCTCCTCAAAGCAGAAGCTTTCAAGTGAAATAAACTAATGGTTTCATCTGTTTCATTTCCAGCTCTATTTTTTAAAATCAGGACCAGCAGAGCCTTCCTGCGTTGTCTGTTTTTCTAGACAGAAACTGAGACTCAAAACTGTCTTGCTTTCAGCTTCAAATAGCTCACTACAACATGATCAACCAGGACTTTATTTATTTGACTTATCAAGAGCACAAGGATCTTATTTTGGCCACCCATAATAGTCTAATTGGACTGGCTTGTGTTAAAAATCTTTGCTGGCTTGATGGGATGCTTCAAATGCTTTTCTTATTGCTCTGTTGAACAGTTACCAGTCAAATGAGATTAAGAACAGAGAGAAAGACTTTGGAGAGAGATGTGATGGTGTTAGGTTGCAATCCTCCCACTCTACTTTACAGCCATTGCTTAAGGTGCCCAAAAAATTCCCATGATAGAGAAGCCTTTTTTCTCCTCTTCTTGAAAGCAGAGAGCTGTTAAGGAGTGCGTTAGATGAAGCTTCACATGGCAGAGGATTTATTGAAACTACAATTACGACCTCATTCTCCTGTAAAAAGAAGCCACCGGTTCCTCCACAAGACTCATCTGGTTGTTCTGTGCCTGATTAACAGGAGTTCCTCTGTTGCCACCACAGCTCACTACCCACCCCCAGACTGGTCCATGTCCAAATGGGTGCAGCTCACCCATCCCCAGGCAGCCCCAGCACCTTGCAGGATTGGCCCCAAAAGCTGCTGCTTCTACTCCTGAAAAATATCATCATCTGGCTCTGCTCCTCTTCCAAGAGAGCTGACAAAAGCGCTGTTTAAAAATCTGTTTGAAATTATGTATTCTCTGCTTTAGGGTTTGCTAAGCTCATTATAGAAGTGGAATGAAATTCCACAGCACATTTAACATTTTTATTGTTCTTATTTTCTGTGCTTTTCCAACCTAATAGAGAATGACTGATCCCACTGGTGATCCGAGAGGGAAAAGGTGTAGGAATCGCAGCAGGCTGAGCACCATAGCAGTACTGTGACTACCAGTTTGGCTACTTCATTCTGCAGGCTGATCCAAGCAGGGATTAAGAGGATTTTGTTTTCCATTTTTTAAGTTGAATGGGCCGGGACAAGAGCTTTTTACTGCATTTCTGAACAAGTCAGGGTATTTAGAAAAGCAGTAAAAATGGACTGCACCAGAGTTGGACTTTAAGCAATATAAAATCATTTACCACAGGAGATTCACTGTACAAAACCACCCAGCTTCCCCTCTTTGATCCTTTAGTGGTCACTGATGACCTCCTGTCTTTCTCAGTTCCTCATAGCCTTCTGCAGGGAGCTATCTGGACGCTGTCTGGTAAGTGATGTGAAAATGCAGTCCTTCTGGCTGCTAGGATGTATTAAAGTATGAGGGGTGTGTGGCGGTACCGATCAAATCCGAATCAAACATAAGCCACAGTTTAAATTCAGGTTGACTTTCACCTTCTGACAGGTTTGAAAATGATTGATTGCTTTTAATTTGCTTCCCTCCCTACCTCTCCCCATAGGTTCCTAATTAAGGGCAGAAGCAAAGGGAACAACTAATTGTTATCACCAGTTTGGATTTCCAGACTGAGAAACTTCAGTTCAGGGAAGTGTTGTCCAAATGTTATGTTAAACTGACTCACAGCCAGGAATTTTCAACACTGTGCTCATTGCTAATCTATACGCATCAAATCATGCACATTTTTCCCTTTTAGCACCTACCACTCCTGCCTGAAGACTGTTCAGCTCTTGACAAAAGCTTCTGCCGAAAGGCACTATTTGTCTTTTCCACTACTGCAGGGAATGCAGGCAAGGAGGCAGCAAGCCTTGCTTTTCATGAGTGATATCTAAGTTTGGATTGCTGGCTTGCAGCGCACGCCTCTGTAGCCTGCTGCTGGTCTTTGTTGATGTTTTTACAAAACCAAGGCCACCGTACCTCAAAGGTGTTAGCTTTTGTCACCCTTTCAAGGCTATTGCTACTTCACTTAGGTAATTTGACTCATATACCTGTTGTCATATATGTCATTTTTCTATCCAAGGAAATAAATGTAACTGAAAAGATTTGAATCAGGCATCATTATACAGAAATTAAGGTTGTGCAAACAGGCTGATAGTTCTGAACGCTCTTCTGCCTGCTCAGTGTTGCAGGTTGAAAAGGGGAATCACACCCTTTGGTCTGGGCCAGGAGAAGCACTGTGTCACTTCTGTGATTAGATGTCCACTGCAATTCCTGACAAACTGTGGGAATACATGGGCAGATGTGGCAGAGAACATCCATAAATCTGCTCCCGGAAGTGAGGAGAAGGCAACATTGTCCTCTTTCCTTCCTTCTCT
Organism: Lagopus leucura; assembly: GCF_019238085.1. NCBI lineage: Eukaryota > Metazoa > Chordata > Aves > Galliformes > Phasianidae > Lagopus > Lagopus leucura. Next base: position 35,362,559 of record NW_024962334.1, on the reverse strand, counting down.
CCCCGCTGGTCCATAGCGTAGTGGTCAGATCATCAGGCTCATCTTCCAAGAGACGACTCCAGATGGCTCCAAAGTTAGTTACTGCACATTTTAGTTTCTCTTATAAGGAGTAATGGACTTATATATCAAGCAATTATTTTATAGAGCTTTCTTTCAGGTTTTCTTGCAGTCGTCTGCTTCTCCTGCCTGTGTCTCACCCAGGAATCACTCCAGTCCTAGCACTTGGGCACTCTGAACAGGCTGAAGCACTGAAGCCGAGTTTCTGTTTCAAGCAGTAGCAATAAGAGCCTGGCTAATAAATCTTCTATCCTTCATGGACTCAAATTAGTCTGGAAAAACTATGCAAAATCTTGAAAAGGTCACCACTAGGTTGATGTACTGAATGTCAGGTGAATTAATGATCATTTTTGTACTTAATTATACTTATCAGAAATCTACCAAATTAAAAAAAAAAAAAAAAATTCTATTTAGTATGTAGATGAGAATGGTGTCAGAAAGACAACATACACCACCAGAAATGACATGTAACAATTTAGAACTACATTGCAGCTGTAGGTGAAGCACGTCTGTTAGTATCCATGCATATAACAGTGAATGAGTTTATAATTAAAGATCATAAATTGTTATTGAGACAAAGTAATAAAGTACATGCATGCTACAGTCCTAAAGACAGCATGACTATACCATTCTAAATTCTCAGTTATAGTTTACACCTTTGCAAAATTTTGGAAAGTGGCTGTCCACAAGTGTGGAGAATTTCTCCTAGAGGCTGAATCCCATGTGTGTTTGTGTGTGTGTACACATACATATGAACATACATAGAGATATAACTGCATGTCTACATATGTGTAAATGCAAAGACCCTCTAAATTTTTTAATGATGTTTTATAAAAATTAATTTCATTTTTTCCTAACTGATGTAATGAATAAGAAATAAAGAAGTTTAAGTCATTACCAGAATAATTCATTACTGTTCAGTGTTTTGAATATTATCCATGGTTTGCAAAAACATTTAGCAAATTATGACTGGAAAGCTTATATTCAGGCCCTTGTTCAGTACATCTGGAAGCTAACATTTAGTAACATTGATATTGTAAAAAATAATTGCAATGGAGAACTTTGACAGTGTACTCAGATTACTCCGTGTGGATGAGACTAAATTTAAAGAAACACATGCATAAATTATATATAATTAAAAGGTTACATGCAAGTAAATCCAGATTGTGTCAAAATCTAAACTCTTCTCATAAATTCTTTCAACAACCCATACAAACTTCATCTTAGAGCTTGATCTCAGTCAATAAAAGAGATTTGTTCATGCTCTAGGGTAGCAAGTTTTCACAGTTCTCATTTCCAAACTTCTGCAAAGTAATAAATTACACCTGACAATTATTATTCAGTTGTTGTACTTCAAAATTACTTTGTTTAAAAATCCAATTAAGCTTGCAAAGTGATAACAACAGGACCACTTCATTAGTTCACATTACAATCATGGTGGAGGGCATTTCTAGCTGGGGACTCAGGGAATTGCTGTTTCTTAATTGTATGCATGATAAGTGAAATCGACCACATCCACAGCTGATTGTGATTCTCCTGAAGACAGAAGAGTTTCTTGCATCAGCATATGGAAGATCCAGGATATTTCTGGCAGACGGTGTAATGTTAATGATAACCTTATGGGTAATTCCCTAACATTTAAGTGGTTGTGTTCCGTAAAGCAAGCAATCATTATGCACATTCCCAATATTAATTTTAATCCTTTAGATTACTTTTTAAAATATGTGTATACGTGTTCTCTGGTTTCAGTTTCCCTTCTTTTATATTCTAAGTTCTCAGCTGACTCATTCCCATCATGTGTTGAGTTTTCTTAAAGGACAAAGCATCGACCCTACAGAAGCACTGAAGGTCTGACGCCTGGTGGGCCAGAATCTCCCACACCACGTCCCTGCTGCTGTTTTGTTCTGCTGGGACCTCAGCCGCAGGCAGCAGGGCTGGAGCTGACCTCGCACACATGGGTTCCAGACCGGCCTGGTGCTGTCCAAGGTGATGGGCTCCTCGTGGCTCTGTACCAAAGTCTGGGCAATGACAAGATACAGATGTGTACTGCACCACTACCACGACCAAGAAGTGCATTACTTAAACAGCAGACCCTCCAGGGTTTTCGCAGCTCATGTATCAAAGTCGTGATAGGAATCTGTTGTTCAGTTTTAAAGGGCAGATGACATGCAAGGATCAAAATTCCTCCTGAGCCTCTCTGGCTTCACAATAGGCCCCCTCAAAAACATTAACAAAGCAAAAGAGAAGCCACCAAAATTAATGTTTATATTTGAAAAACCGTACATGATTTTGGTCATTGTCTAATCAAAGGAAGTCAAAATCCACTTTACAATACTAAGAGTTTCTTTAGACTTCAAAGAAATACTTCTCTTTGCTGTCTCAGTAAATCCAGCAGGTTTTAAAGAAAAGTCATAGTTACCGGGACACAAAAGTTGCATGTTTAGCTAAGAAGGCATGCAGCCACAGATATCTGTTTGGCAGGGAAGAAGAAAAGGAGATCTGTGTGTATGCACCTTCACTGTTTCAGGCAACATACAATAATTTCCCTTGTGAATAGCTATAAAGTTATTGTAGCGTTAAAGCTGGATAGACCTACAGTAATGGAATTTCCTGACATTTCCAAATGTTAAAAGGTCAAGAAAAACAGTACGTATGGAAACAATCTCTTGTCATTACATTCTGTAACGTGAATTAAATAAACATTTCCTCTTTTTTCCCCCTTCTCCTGTCATTCAATGTAAAAATCTAAACTGTGACACCAAAACAGCGGGAAAACAGTAAGAGCTTTAATCAAAGAATTCAATAAATGCAATCTATCCTGCTGCAGTCAGCCCTGCTTTTTCTACGCTTTCTGAGGAGTAACAGATTTCCAGAAGTAACCACCATGACAAAGACATTAATCTGTCCAGAAAAAAAAGTCTTCTTCAGAACATGATGACAGTAGCTTCTAGCAAAAGCCACACACCTCTAACCAGTGCAAAGGTGTGACATATCTGACCTGATATTGCAGTTGTGTGATATCTGCAGCCTAGAACAAGGAACAATCAGCATGACTTGTTCAATGATGAACTGCCAATAAAGCCTGATCCAGATTCTGCTGGTAATGCTGTTCACCACAGAGGCCATGGCACTGCACAGTCCTCTTAGACTGAGTGAAAAACATTGCCCTCCTGTGTGGTGAGGCTGAAGGACTCTGGACAGAAGGCAGTTGTGGCAGATGCAGGGGGAGTGGAGATATGTTTTGGCTACAGAGAATGATTAATTGGCCTGGTATGACATACTGCAGACCCCATTGTGCTCAAAAGTGTAGAGACAGGGTGTGCAGCCTAAGCAAAGAACTGCAATAACATGACAGAGTGACGGAGCACTTATTTTTATGAAAGTTCCTCAGCGAGGCCATTGACGTTGCTTCTGTTTGGATTCCCTGAAGTTCACTGCAGAAGATTCAGCCTTTCTCTAGGTCAGCCACAGAAGCCACTCAGCTTCTCAGCAAACAGTCACAAATGGAATCCTCCAACAGAATTCAGAGCAGAGATCTGAGCTGAGAACAGTGGGACAGGAGCCTCAGGGCACTGCAAGAATCAATCTCATGCTGTAACAGTATCTGCCAACCAAAACCATGTGGTGTGGTGTGATTACCTGGCAGGTTGAGAAAGGCAACAGTACTAGAGCCTCCAGCCAAAAAATCACTGCTAACGTGGGCCTGCATGCTGGGTTTAAAGAAGCAAGCAGTCCTACTAAATTCACCGGTAGTGAGAAGCTTGGAAATGTCTTCTGCTGTTCATTTTTGAGTTTCTTGTGCTTTCTCTGCATCAATAAAATATCACATTGCACTGGAGTGGCTCCTCGTCAAGTTTTTTATCTGCAGAGAAGAACCTGGTAGAGTCCAAGTCAAAAGAGACTTCTAAGATGGCCTCACCATCTCTGTGCTGCCCAAACTGTACCCCTCAGGCAGTACAACCCCACCAAAAAGCTCGATTCCCAAAGTGCCATCCAGCTTTGTCAGAATACCACCATTGTTGAAACAAAAGAAAGCAGTGACTCAGCTTTGTTTTTTTTGGAAGACTGTTCACTACAGACAGCTCCATTTTCAGGTTCATCTCACTGGTCACGTCTAGAGAACAGCATATTTGACACTGAAATCTCACTTTGATACTGGGTTTTCTGCAGATCTGACAATCATTCCTCCTGTGGGTGTCTGCTTTTACCATTCATGCCACTTCTCTTATCTCACATCTGAAATGGGCTGAGAAACTGACTCCCATACTGAAATTATCCACCATGTCGGCTTCAGCACTTCTTGGCCTTCTACATAGCCAAACAATTATCTCCAAATTCTTTTCCACACACAGCAAATGCACTAATGCAAGTAGTGGCTGCATTGTTCAGGTCTCTCTCTGCTCTGGAGCCATTTTTTTAGAATCATCAAGTTTTTTCAGTTGGAAGAAGTCATCTGATCCAGTCCTCAGCAATGAATAGGAGCTACAGCTCAACCATGTGCTCAGAGCCACCTGACCTGAGTGTCTCCAGGGACAGGGCATCCACAATCTCTCTGGGCAACCTGTGCCAGTGCCTCATCACCCTTAGGCTGAAAAACTTCTTTCTTATATCCAGTCTAAATCTCCCCTTTTTCAGTTTGAAATTTTCCAATTGTCATGTCACAGCTGACCCTGCTGAAGAGTCTGTCCCCTTCTTTCTTACAGCCCCCTGTAGATGCTGACAGGTCACACTCAGCTCTCCCTGGATCCTTCTTTTCTCCAGGCTGCAGAACCCTGTCTCTCTCAGCCTGTCTTCATAGGGCAGGTGTTCCATCCCTTGGATCATTTTCGTGATCCTTGTAAACATCTGGACAGAGGCACTCTTACTATCTAGGGCACAGCTTTCAGAAGCACAGTAGCACACAGCCAGTCTGTGTGCAGAAGATGACACTTCCTCACCTTTTGCCAGACGCATCCTCACACACATTATGGAAAAGTCATGTCTGGTAATGTAATAGTGCTAAGCATAAACTGCTAGTTAGATCTTCAAACACACCCAGTATTGCACGGTTTAGGGAAAGATGCATGAGGCTCTGAGGACAGATTAGGGTCAACTGCAGGAAGTTCCATCCCAAACATTCTTTCCAGGATCTGGACCCAGAATGAATATGGTAGGAAAACCCTCCCTAATAAGTCAAGCTCTTTCTTCTTTCACTAAATAAAACAAACATTTTTCTAACCTGTATTGTTTCTGGCTCTGCTCGCTGCTCAGCCCCTTACTACGACTTCAAAATTCCTCGCTGGGTGTTTGGCAGAGGGAGTATGATCTATAGCATGACCTTGTAATTCAGTGCACTGCTGTCATTCTGTATAATGCACTGTAAAGCATAGCTTTTATTGGAAATGAAACTGCATAAACAAACACTCTTACTTTAATGTGAAGTAAAACATTTTGCATTACAAATGTGCAGATTCAAGTTGGGAGAAATTAGCTACCAGATAGCCAAAAATCAAGCAGCAATGCGCCTATATTATTTGGATCTTTTTAAGACGCAGCCAGTGTCTAATAAATTCTGTTTCAGTTTCACAGCCTTTCATTAGGGGGAAGATTTGTCTGCACACTGCAGAGAGCTGACAAGGATTAACCCCTCTTCTGGGGCTCTCCTCTTCCATCCAAGCTGCAGCCCCACTCCAGGCAGTCACTGCTCACGGGAAGTTGGGAGAAGCACAGCAGATCCAGCCCTGCAAAGCCGATCAAAGATGAGCTGTGTGCTTCAGTTATTCAACAGCAGTCTTTGTCTCCACCATGGTAGCCCTACTTTTCTTACATATACTGGCTGACAGTTTGTTGAAAAACTATCTAGCTAATGCATGCACTCTAACACATGCTTTAATTTTGCACTTTTCAGCCCATTATTAACTGAGCCATCACCGTTTGTTCAGCATTCAAGGCTGGCTGCCTCCAGAGCTCTTTAAAAGCACTTGGGCAAAACTCACAGGCATCAGCCTTGCATACCATACAGCATGAGAGGTGACAGTAACAATTATGTGTCTGGAAGGAGACGCCCCAACCAGCTACAGACAGTTAGCTAATATTATTCCAATGTGTCACTCAGGGAGGATAAATCTGCCCTGGTCATCAACTGTGTGAAATGCTTGGATCATTCAGCTAACTCTGGCAGTATCTTGCTGGTTGGGTTGGTTTTTGGTAATAGGCTCAGAGTCTTTTAGTCAGATATTTGTGCCAGGACTCTCACCCACGGAAAGTATCTCTGCCTTCTGAGGCACCGCAGTGCTCCTCTTAGCGGGTTCACAGCATCACAGCCCCAGCCCTCAACCTGCTGCACAGCATGCCAGCCCTGGGGAGCTTGTTTGCTTCAGAAAATACACCCCACCACAAAAATAAGGGTGAGAATAATGAAAAAGACAGAGCCACGGGATAGCAAGTACAGCTGCTTTTGCCTTCCTCCATTACTTGAAGGCCATCCCCGCAATATGGATCTCATTAATGGCTCAGAGACAACACTGCAGAATTACAAGTTCAAGATGTTGTTGGAAAAGCCACCCCATGACTCTTTTCATGTCTTTTTTCTTTTTTAAAATCATCTTTAAAACCAACTTTTAAAAAGTGATTATTTGGTGCATTGTAACACTGCCAGCAAGTGGGGTGCAAGTGAGCATCTGTACACACACAGACGCAACGGACAGCACATACACTCCACAGCTTTCCACTAAGCAGAAGAAAAAAGACCAAAAAAATGGTATGTAATCTGGGTTTGAGCAGCAACAGAGCTGAACTCCCGGCTGTGGATCAGGGTCAGTCACGTCAGTATGTGGTAGACACATTGTGATGGAGCCCTGAGTCTGTTCTTAAGTATCGACAAAATTGCACACAGTTACTTCACAGTGTGATCATATTTGAAAGTCAGCTACTATAACAAAAAATCCAGTGGTATTAGATAGCCTAATGATAAAATATCACCTTCTCATGGAAAAATCATAGAATCATAGAATCATCTGAGTTGGAAGGGACCCTTAAAGGTCATCTGGTCCAAATCCCCTGCAATGAACAGGGACACCTACACTGATCAGGTGCTCAGAGCCCCATCCAGCCTGACCATGTCTCCAAAGATGGGGTATCCACCACCTCTCTGGGCAATCTGTGCCAGTGCCTCATCATCCTTAGGTTAAAAACTGTCTTTCTTATATCCAGTCTAAATCTTCCCTCTTAGTTTGAGTCCATTTTCCCTTGTCCTATCCCATCACGCTCTGCTAAGGAGTCTGCCCCCTTATAGTCTCCTGCAGATACTGACAGGCCACTCTCAGCTCTCCCCGTAGCCTTCTCTTCTCCAGACCGCACAGTCCCAGCTCTCTCAGCCTGTCCTCATAGGAGAGGTGTTCCATCCCTGGGATTATTTTTCTGGTCTTCCTCCAGATGCATTTTGACAGGTCTGTGCCTCACCCAACTCCATGCAAAAGTCTGGAGGAGATACTGCATTGTATTTCTCCATCATTTGTGATGAGCTGCCTTCAGCCATCCTGATACTGCCTACTAAAGAAAACACTGAATATTTAAAGCCTGCTTAGGTCTTTTCACACCACCGTGTGAAAACATTAAACTCATCCCTTCAGCTTTGTGTTAGACATGCTTCACCAGATTATTTTTTAATTGCTTTTGTGTGTGTGTGTGCAAATCCCAAAGCATATGTGCAAATTAGGATTCCTGTCCCATGCCAATCTGGGCACATGCTTCGTTTACATGCTCATTTAAAAATGTGAGTCTTGTCATTTCAATCTGTTACAGTAATTTAGCTCTAATGTGGAACTGGTGCCAGAATTTTGAAGGGTTATTTTTCCTCTCCATGGACAAACTGCTCTACTGAGTGGTTACATTCCTACTTAATGGCATGAAGCCACTTAAAAGAGTTAACCTCCTCCATGCAAATGTTAACAATTTTCTGGTAATAGTATTCCACCAAAAATAAAATAAAATAGAAAATCAAGCACTGTTGTTACAGAACAGGTACCCTGAGCCACAGCACGACGGCAGAGTGCTCTTCTGCTCACATCTGGGTCACAGAAAGATGTGAGAACAGCCAGCTGCTCTGGGTGAATTTGCAAGAGTGTACTGATAGCTTCATATAACTGCCTCTCACAATATCACCCATTCTTTCCCCTCTGCATAACATTATGGAGAGCATCACAGGAATCCGGTGCTATCCACAACGGCTAGAAGAGCATAACAGCAGTGTCAGAGACAGGTAGACAGCTCCAAGGCCAAGGCTGAAGTCCAGAGCATACCAGAGAAAGCAATGTGCTGGCAGCTGGGTGCCAAGTCTGGAGACCTCAGTCCCAAGATGTACAACTTCATCTTACAGATGTTGATCTCAGTGGTCAGAGCAGTTGTCTTCAATTATGGTGAGAGCCAAAGGGTGGAGGGAAGCAAAGAGGGTAACCAGAACTGGATGCTGCTCTGCCAGCTCCTGAAAGTTTATATGTTTGTTCATCTAGTCAGTCACCAAAACATCAAGCTTTTTCAAGAGAAAGCCAGACTTTGTATATGTCTGCATGCAGTACAAGTGTACAAACTAATCTTCCTCCAAGATGGCAGTTAGCTGCAGTGGATGGCTGCAGTTCTGATGTTTGTTATAAATAATACCCTCCTGGACACAGCCCAGGAATCTGACATATGGACCGAGGCATTCAGAATTTCCCAAAAATTGTCATCAGGACTAACTCAGTGCTTATTTTATGCAAAGCACCAGAGTGTGTGCTTCATAGCACACACCGTCCCCATCCTAAAAGCAAATACTCCTGTTCTAAATGTCACTCATCAGGAGAGAGGACATCTGGGCAGGGAAGGATTGGGGTCAGAATTATATAATTTATAACAGAGAGACCATATTTCTGTTCAGTAAACATTGGCACGTCTTAAGGAAATATTGATTAGATGGTGAAAAGCTTCACTTTCTTCTTTGTGGAAGAATTTACTCTAGCTATGCTCTTCACATTGAAATATATTGTATATGAAGCAAGTGACAGGCAGGGAACATTAGTTCAGAGGAGGATCAACACACCCACGTCTCCACTATCTGCCTTCAGAACCCCGAGTCATACAAAATGTCTCTTGGAGATACAGACAGTGCCACTGCCAATAAGAAGTCAGACAGGTTTTAACTCCAGCTTTCTGAGCCTACCACCCTGCTTCCCTTCACGCACAGCTCAGCACGGCCAGCTCCCAGGGCTCGGCCTCCCCACCAGCACACCTGCCCCCTGACACCATCGATCCATTAGGTGTCACCCTCCAGAGAGGCTCTGCCACTGCCTCCCTCAGCTCAAAGCCACCAGCAACACCTGCTGTGCTGGGCACATGGAGGAGCTGGGCCAAACAATGCTGGATCTGCCCGTGGGATCTGTCTTGCCATGCAAGGGCAAGTCTCAGTGCAGGCACTCACGTGTCTGATGATTAATGGTTTTCCCTTTGCTGTATCAGGTCTGGTTTAAGTTGTAGATATCAATAGTTGACACTGCCCTTTTGCTTATAGTCTAAGCCACCTTGAAGACTCTGTGTGGCATTAAATAACAAAGCAGCTATGTGCAATGAAATAAATGTTTTGTATAACTAGCAGAATAGCATTCTTTAAATGGCTGGAATCCCAAATAAAGCATGAATAAGGAGCTGCACAACACCTTGGGACAAAATAAATCTGAGCAAGACAGACCACGGGCTCTTGGCCTTCCAGCATGTAAGAAGTCAGTAACATAATTTGTTATAACTCACTGGAGAATGTTCTTCTCTTTCCTTGACTAAAAAAGTGAATCAGAAAAATTTACAGTGTCATATGCAAATGGGGATAGGACTAGCATGAAACAGTGGGAACATGGTGTAATGCTCTTTAAAATTCAAAACTTTTAAATATGGGCTCAAAGGACTGCTGTGATTAATTTTGCTACCCAAATTTTTTCTGGCAAAAAAGAGGAGGTAATAGACTACAGCCAAGAAAGATCTATGGAGCGTATGTCTGAATATCCATCACATGCTACAGCATGTGGCAAACTGTGACGGCGGCTCACACCTCCTGCTGGATGGAAGTCTTTTGTTCAGCTTTCAGAAGTTTCAAAACATGCTCTTCTAAATCAACACTTTGTGAAAATGACTCCCCCGTACACACAGTGCTGCAGTCACCACGACATATACCGCAGGTTTGCATCAGCCATATGCTCCGTGTTCAGCGGAATATGTTGTTTAATATCAATGGTTTACCAAAGAGAGCACTACTTGGAAAGAAAAGCAGTTACAGAGGTGACAGTTTTTCTTCCAGACCAATGAATGGAGTACCCTGAAGGTTACTGCTACCATCAAACTGTTCGCATCTGCAGCACTACACAGTAACACCACCACTGGTGGAGTTCAAGAGAAGCAGCAGGCAAAATCCCAACCAAGCAGATATTTTATCTTTGTGAAGGCAGAACTTGGTATGCTGAGTTTTGCTTTTCTCAACTGATTTCTACTCTTAGTGAAGCACACAGGAGATAAAAATCACAACAGATTGTTCACAAGATAGCTGTCAAATACTCTCATTTTTCTGCAAACTTAGCAACAGCCTGTAATTACATAAATGAATATAATATTTTTATGTAGTTATAGCTAATTTTTCTACCTCTGGCACTGATGAAGACTTTGAGTAACTACTACATAATTTACGCCTGCTTCAGGTAAGACTGGTTTGCCAGAAATAGAACTGTTCCTAGAAACATCATTTATTTCTCCCTTTTGCTCCATCCTCTCCTATTTACCACCTGAAAATCTGGTGTGGAATAGTTAGCATATAGATCTATAAGAGTCATATGTGGTCAAACAAAGAACATGACCTTTAAAATATATATTTGAAGTATTGTCCCAAAATAATAAGTCATATTTATTTACCTAAAATCTGTCTCACACATGCAAAGTATCAAGAGTCATTTGAAACTTAAAGATTCATAATAAAGTTCTGAACAAGAAAAATAAAGGCCATGAGCATACGCTTACCACCATTCTATAATTATCAACAAGGCTTTCTTTATGAAACGTTGTGTTTCTCTTAGTTGCTGCTTTAGTTAAATCCACACAGGACTACAGAAAGGGAAACATCTCAGTTCCTGTATAAAATACAATCTTTTCCCTCGATGGCAAGAGGAAAATCATGATGCATAAGAATTCTTTAATATATTTGCCTTTAGAGTTTATTGACTTTACTTCTACTGGTATTTTACCATGTAGGAATAACATTCAGTTACCCAAACTGAATCCTCGCTGACTTAAAAACCCATCCATTCTGCAACGTTTTTGAACAAGTTGTATTAATTTAAGCAGCATGAAGCTCTCCGGGCAGAGCGCGCTGGGTCAGCCAGATGTAGTTTGAAGGTTTTCTTTCTTGAATAATAAAGCCTAAAAATGTGTGCTATAAATCAGGATCCAGTGAGTGAAAGGTGGAGCAAACACCCCTCTGGGATCAAGTCAGATCAAGTTAGTACTTGAATTTATATCACCCTAGAATATCTTTCAAATTTATTTATGAGGTAGCCAACTGATTTTATCTCATCCATGCACGGCCACTGTCCAGCTCTGCCTACATCAGGCGCTCCAAGCTGCCTATATCTGAGCGGCAGCAGCTTGTGCTGCATTAGGAAGAGGTTACCATTGATGGATATGGTTTTGATTTTGGAAGAGTGAGCTGTCTGTCTTTATCATGGATTAAGGTATCCTGCAAGGTACGCACACACTGCGCTCTGAGCAGCCCCACAGCCAAGCTCTCCATCTGGTTCCCATAACGCTCCCCAGCTACATTTCATCTCATAAGCCGGGGAGACGACACAAGATTAAAAGCAGGTCCATGGGTGATGGATTTCAGGAGTCGGGGCAGGTATTCTAATTATGTAACACATGTAGTCATTTCTGGTACATAAATTGGCTTCTTACCGGTGCGTATTTTATTGGTACTGATCTCTTAAAGAAAAGGCACTTTAAACAGCATCAGCCTGTATGGATGCAAGAAGGGGAGGAAAACTCTTGTGTTTTGTCCATTCTGTCTGGTCTTTAACTGCCTCACACCAGGAGAGCAGCAGGCAGCAGCCCAAGCCCTCGCAGCTGTGAAGGTCAGAGATGTGCTGCAGGACTCACCATTCCCGAGAGCCACTGTATCCATCTCACAGCCCCACCTGGCAGCACTGCTCACCTTTCTACAGATCCCTGAAAGGAGACTGTCTCCCAGGTAACAGCAATGGGACATCAGGGAATGGCCTCAAGTTGCAATACAGGAGGCTCAGTTAAGATATTAGGAAAAATTTCTTCTCAGAAAGAGTGGTGAGGCATTGACACAGCCTGCCCAGGCTGGTGGAGTCATCATCCCTGGAGGTGTTCAAGAAACATGTAGATGTTGCACTGAGGAACGTGGTTAGTGAGCATGGCGGGAGTGGGCTGACAGACATGATGACCTTAGCGGTCTTTTCCAACCGTAACGACTCTGTTCCCTAAGCTCACAGCAACACCCAGCATTGGGTGGGATTCAGGGGCTGCAAGCTTGCTAATTGGTAGATTCTATTACAGGTCTGGGGACATTTTTACCCCAAAAATCTGATTTAGCATTGCTGTAGGCACTATTTCAAGAGAGAATCCATACTGCAAGCACTACACTTGCTAAGCAATATCTTCTCAAGTATTAGTTGAAGGTACTTCCATTGTTTTTGAAATAAAAATGATTTATTTAGGCCCACATTCAGGAATATCAAGCAGCTATAAGTGTAAATAAAATAAGCTAGAAGTAGAATAAATCACCAGAAATATACTGAAATATCTGGCAAGGAAAGCTTCTGAACTCACTTCGGTGGATTTTTGACAGTTAACACACAGCAAAATTAATGAGCATCCTAATGCAAGGAACCATGGGGGTGCTCCAGTAAATAAGAGGTTAATAGCTTTTCTGAGTTGAAAGCTGACAAATTTAAAATGTAACTCCTCCAAAATCAAAACATAGTCAGTTTACTAGAAATGGTGCAAGGCAAGGTAATGGTGCAAGCTGTTTCCCTATCCTAACAAAGTATCAAGCTTTCAACCTGTCAAGCCCAGCAGATAACTGGTTTATCAAACAGAACACTGAATTTGTAGTGATTTTGCAGCTGGTGTCATATCAGGATCTTGTCCCAGGAACAGTCAGACATGTAGCAAGCCCCCACCCAGGCTTGGCACATGCCTCCACAATGGACATTAAAGCTCCAAGACTTCTTTTTCTCCAGCAAACACTGTGAAGCAGCAAACTGCTGCTGTCATACACAGCAGCCCTGAAACCTCTCCAGATTCCCTCCATCTCGCAGGGAGATAGATGGGAGCAGACTTCCTAGATTCCTTACTTATACTTCAAACGAGTGGGTCAATACAGTACCTGCATTTTTGGGATGGTCCTCATTTCTTCCAGATCTTCCACCTGTTTGACATCAAAGGAACATTTCACAGAGCTCACTATTTAACCAAATTTACCTTACAGGGTGCTTTTTTTCTTATCCCCCAGGAAGGCACAGGTCCAAGATTATTGAAAAGTTCAGCAGGGGACGGCAATACACCGCCTCTGTGTGCATTGTAGCCCTATATTTATGTATGCATTTAGTTACAATTTATTTCCATGGCCAGCTTTCTTTTTCAGCAGTCTGTGTGAATACTTTCGGGATGACATTAAATCATTCAGCTGCACCCATTGTGTTGGACTGAACATAGCAAAGACCAAAGAACATATAGGCTGAGTGCCACTCCATCTCTCAGGAATTACATGCTTGGTAGAAGTAAATTATGGTGTGTTATAACACAAAAATATTGTCACGAGCTATTTGTGGCTAAACACCAAAACAAAGTAATATGCAGCAACATCTGATACACAATTGACTTACAGACATTTGCTCTAAGGAATTAGTTGCTAACCAAAATGGTTGCCATTAACATGTTTTATAACAGAACGTTGCAGAAAGGCAAAGCAGAGCAGCTCACATGGCCACGAGAAGCCCCATCCTTGGCTTGCACAGAGCTTGGCCACCCGTCGCCCCATCCACCCCACCCAAGCAACGGGAGCCAGAGCCTCCGTGCTGCAGTCCAGCCCCTTGCTGATCTGCATGAAGTCCAGGGCTCCCCATATGCTCCAAACTGCTCTCATTTACTTTTCCATTTCTTTTCACCCCATTTGTTTCCCCAAGCCCTCTGGAGCCATCCTGACCAGAGCCCCTGGATGCAATTGCAATGTAAATAATTTGAGGTGAAAAGGGCTCCTTTCTGAAAATGGAAGTTGTTGGACTCTTGGAAAGAATTTGAACCTTTCTAGAATAAATAAAACATCCTATACGTTATCCAAATAACTCACTTTCATCTCTTTTTTTATTTCCTTAAAGTTAATTGGAAAGAAAGAAAGAAGTAAGCAGGACGCATTCCAGGAGTCTCCTTGGTATAAATCAGGCAGCACGCACTGTAGACCAGTAACAATGAAATGACCCCTTAAAATATTGAGTTTCCTGCCAAGCATAACTTCTTCAAACTCTTTAAGCTTTACCATTGGCCAAAATCTGAGAGCAGAAAGCCTGTCTTTTCCTAGTTGAAGTTGAGACACAATTCAAAAAAAGGAAAAGGGATGAAAGCATCCCATCTCCATCGCTGTCTGCAGTAGAAAAGCAGGTCCAAGAGCTAAGGAAGAGTAATTCTCAGCCTTTAAGCCCCCAAGTTCTGAGATGTGATTAAACCTTCGGAACCCCCATTGGGAACTGGGGTACCTCTCTTTCCCAGCATGCCTGTGTAACTGTGCTTCCTTGCTGTGATCGCAGTCCATTCACTTCCAGACAGGATCCAGTCCCCAGTGAGCCAGAAACGAGGACAGAGTGAGGTGGGAAGGGCTCATGAGGGACTTGTCTGCACTCCACCAATGCAGAGATCAAAACCACAAAGTCCAGCAGTTCTATTTAAACGTGAATGGAAGACAAAGATCACTGAGTTTTTCTCCTCCCACTCTTCAAGCTCACATTAGTTACCACAATACTGGTGATAGATGGATGCTAAAGGGCCACAGGGAACACAAGCAATGCCTAACAAGAGGCAGTAAATGGGGAAAGCCAAAAGGAAGTTTCTTTTAGCTCCTCCCGTGTTACCCATTCAGAACAAGAAAAACAACTGAGAAAATAATCCATAATTTGCTCTTAAATAGAACCTACTGTTAGAGCAAATCACACTATTTATGACTATTAAATATTTGGTATGCACCTGTAAAGGAAAAAAATGGAGCAGGAGACAACGTGCATAAGTATGTGCTGCACACAGAATGGTGGGCATCACTGAGAACATGGAACGCGCTCAGAAAGAATAACTGGAATACTTGAGACGTGAAATTCTTTGTATCAAAAGATTTCAGAAAATAGCTCATCTCCAATGTATTTTCTTTCAACCACTTTCTGTTAGACGAATAAAAGCCCTCTCCACAATCCCTTCCTTCAGAACAAAGCGTGGTCGGTTTGACTGTGGCATTAAACAGATCTCGTGTTTTGGAACGAGAAAAAAAAAAAAAACAAACCTGTTCTTCTACCTCTCCTGCTCTCAAAACTCAGGTCACTTTGGGCAGTTCTTAACAAAACAGTTACACGCAAGAAAGAAAACCTGAAACAGGGCAAACAACGTACAGCATCACCTTCCCCTGCGTTCTACACACCTGCCCACAGCAAATGCTGAAGCATGATCAGATACTCATGGCTCCTGCAGCTTGTTTTTTAGTATCTCTGCTTGTGTTTATGTTTATCACCACTGCATCAAACAAGAGAAAATGTTTTACCATGTACAGCGAGGCTGCTGACTAACCTGCGTGAGGACAGTCACAAAGGGCACGGACCAAACGGCCCATGGATCAAGCAAAAGACAGATACAAAGCCCACAAAGATGAGGCACCCATTCCACAGGTTCCCACAGCCATCCTTTCACTCCGCCTTGCAGCATATTTCACAAAATAAGCTGCTGCCATCTTATGGAAGAGGCTTTGTAAAGCATTTGGCCTAAAAGCTCTTCCTCCTTTGCTGCTTTTCTCATATCATTTGGTTTACCCTGTAACTAATAACAAATTTTTTCTTAGTTTAAAAAGTAATTGCTTTACAATGATCTGCCTACTGTGGTGAATTCTGCTTTGTGGAAGTCACTTCAGCTCTGATTTTCCTGTATTTCTCAGAGTGTCCAGGAAGTCAGGGGGAGCAGTGCACTGTGACAGGGCAGCACAGTGCCTCACACAAGGCTCCTCATGCCAGCCAATGTAGCCAGCTGGGGCCCATCAGCATCTGCAGGATAAAGTCATCACTTCTGCTGCATTTTTAGCAAGCCATTCTCTGCACTCTATCTCCAGTCTTCTCTGCACTGCCAGCAGAACCAGTTTAACCAAAGATGAAACTCTTAACATGCTTACTAGGATAAGCGAGAGTATTCCAGCTCAGCCTGAAGCCAGCACATAGACCAGGCTGTAATTTCTCCATCTGTAAGGCAAAAAAGACTGCATATGCAGGACTGCAGGGAGCTTTGCTGGGATAATTTGTGTACAGTCTCAAATAGAATCCCGCCTTTTGTCACTTTCATCACAGCAGGACAGAAAAGAGATCTCAGACAAGGAGTGCCCACGAGAGGAGAGCGGGCAGGAAGGCTAAGGCACTGGTTTGCATTTAAATGTTCTCTACTGTGTCACGACAAGAGCATAACATTGTGAGAGTTCTGCACTCACACAAACACTTTTTTTTTTTTTTTTTTTTTTTTTTTTTAAACTCCACACAGTAGAGAAGTTGCAGTATTGTATCTGTATCCAAAAAGGCAAGTAGGAATCCCTGGACTACAGGCCAACTATACACAAGTAGGCCTCAGACAGTGCAGTAGAAAGATAATACTGTATTCCATTAATAAAGAATAAAAATGAGAAAATATGCAAGGAGGGATGAACCAGAGAGCTGAACTACAGAACGAAGAGGATCGCTAGGGAGCTTTTACATCCTTCAGAACTGCATGGAACTGCACCAAATGGGGTACGTAAGGGACAAGTGGTGCCTGAGCCCAGTCAAAAGCCCAAGTCTTTAACTAACTGAAGCTGACCAGAAAGTAGAATAGCTGGAAAATTAAACATCTTTAAATGCTGTTTATTAGGCATAGGTGTCACCGGGGAAATATTTTCCTTCTTTAGGGAAAGTGCAATGTAAGCAGTAAGAGAAATGATGCAGGTTTTGAAGGAGTTTGATCCTTCATCAATATCAGGTAGTCTAAAGAAAAATCCTGAACTATGTGATATCAGTAAATGCTATGTCTATTGCAAGAGCATATATATATATATATATATATATATATATATATATATTCACCACATCATCTCCGGATTGTTCCAGAACTAAACTCTGAGGTCTGCTCTAATCCAGAGGAAGAGTAATGGTGCCTTCTTACCTCAAGCCACACTGTTAGAACTGTACTCAGCCACACTTGTGTACACAAACTAATGGCTCCTGGGTCAAACCATAATCCGTATTTCCCTCTATTCCAAGCATCACTATGTGAAGTTCATATATATAGCATCACCAAATTTTTAAGAAGCCACATATACCACACTGGAGGAAAAGAACCAGTTGACTTCATGTTTGCACCAGATGGGACCTTAGGCTTGTCAGTTCAAGCTGAAGGTTTCTTTGTCCTTGGCAGATTTCATATAAAAATTTGTACCCAAATACTCAAAAGTGAGTTTGCATCTAACCATCTAAATGCTTCTGCAGAAACACATGCTGGTCTTGCAGTGACTTAGCAACTCTACCCATCTCAAAGCACTGCAAAGAGTAAACAATCTGGAGAGCTCCACTCCAAGTTAATGGAGAGCTGCAGATGCCTGAGACAAATGGACTATCTTCTCTTTTACCAATTTGCAAAATCTAGTTTTGCAGCATTTCTCTGTTATGCCTACAAATATCTTATTACAATGTTCACCATTGCTCTTTAAATAAAAATCCCAGCACTTTCATTGCCCCATATTAACTGAGAAATATAAAATTTCAGTAAGGAAAGGGACTGTGGTTTCAAGGGTCCACTTAGTCCCTAATCAGAACATAAAGATTTTTTTATATATAAAGATATGAAAAACACATTGACTTTTGTCTTTTTAAACTTCCCTACCAGGCTCCCTCAAGCAGCTCCATTTAAACCAGCCTTTCAATGGTGCCCGGTGTTTTCTTTGGCAAGTTTGGAGAGCTGAGCTTTGGGATAAAAGTAAATTGCACCAAAAGACCAAAACGGGATTAGGAGATTCAACAGGAGTTCATAAAAGTCAGTCACACACAAGCAAAATGAGAATTTTTCTATGAGTTGTTTTAAAGATACAAGCTCTTGAGGAGAGTTCTACTTGGTGATAACTCCTCTAACTATGACAAAGCCTACAGGAAAGTCCATGAGGGAGGCAGAAGTCATAGAGAATGAGAACACACACACAAATTCACAGCTTAAATGCATTTTGAACATGATTTGCTATCATTTTTCTTCTGAAGCTTACACGTGCTTCAGCAATGGCACAGACCTCCTACAAATGGGCTTTGCTGACAATTTGTCTTGCAGGCAGCTCGGGGTTGGTAGAGGCAGAGAGATAGATAGCATCTTTAACCTCACAGGGCTACTTTCCTTCCTTTGTTCCTCTTGCTAAGTTGCTCCCCCACTTCCCCATATTGGTTATGCCATACAAGTGCCTAGGGATCTCTGCAAGGACAGACAAAGGGTTTGGCCCATGCTGCAGGTGCAGGACAGGCTGCCAAAGGTTGTAGCAAGCATGCAGTCATCAAGCAACTCCTGAGGACAAAGCACAAGGGCAGAAAAATAAAGTGCGAATGTAAACAACTGAAGTGATTTGGTTTTCAACTGAATAATTTAATTGCATAGGAAAAAAAGAAAAAAAAAAAAACACCTGCCCAAGAAATCAGGGGCTCTTCATCACTTGTTTTCCCTGTATTTTTCTGTGTTTCCCAGTGCACCCACCCAGTTCCTGAAGCACAGTATCACCGGCGCTGGTGAGCCCCAGGGATCTGCCTGGAGCCCTTGGCAGCACTACTTCCAGGGGACAGAATACCTCATCTGCAATATTCAGGCTACTACAGGGTGCTTGAGCAGAACTCAGTTTTAACAAAAACGTTTCCCTGTATACGAAATACAACTACAGAGCTACAAAGCAGTTCAGCTGTTTTCCTCAGTCACACCACAAATTAAGTCTATCACTACGTTTAAGCATTTTGATACGACTGTATGATTCACTTCCACACAGAACAATGCATGAAAAAGAACAAATGCTCAGAGTTTGCATTCCTAGTTCTGCACTGTATTTACCCTAAAAAGCAAAAAATATTAAAAAGGCATTGCTTTGCAATGAGCAACTTTCCAGTCCAGCAAGAAATGTAATTGCTTTTTTCATTTTTACTTGCCATGAACAAGACAGCCTTTGGCCTGGTTTTGTTCAGCATGGAAGTATCACCTGCAAATGCCACTGTCAGTAGCAGACCCAGCAAAAGAAGTTACAGCAAAGGAGATAAAGCCAAGCTGGAGGGAAAACATCCCCTGGTAAGGTTATAAAAAAAAACAAAACAAAACAAAAAAAAACCCACAGCGGAAGAGGTCATCTGTGGAAGCAAAAATATATATATTATAATAGAATCATCTGATTTGGAAAGGACACTTAAAGGTCATCGGGTCCAACTCCCCTGCAATGAACAGGAACACCTACACTGGATCAGGTGCTCAGAGCCCTGTCCAGCCTGACCTTGGTTGTCTCCAGGGATGGGGCACCTACCACCTCTCTGGGCAACCTCTGCCAGTGCCTCATCACCTTTAGTGTAAAAAAGGTCTTCCTTACATCCAGTCTAACTCTCCCCTCTTTTAGTTTGAAACCATTTCCCCTTGTCCTGACACAACAAACCCTCCTAAAGAACCTGCCTCTTTCTTTCCTATAGCCCACTGTAGATTTTGAAAGTAGGGAAATTTGAGGATGAGAAGATGGCTTTTTCTTTCTGTTTAGAGGATGAAGAGAGGCAAGCAGCATATTCCTTGAATATGCTTGAATGCTTGAACTCACCCTCTGGCTTGGTCTACAGAAACCTGTTAGCTTTCCCATCATATTTCATCACACATTTGTTCACACCCAGAAAAAGCAGGACACTGCATTACTGCAGCCTTTCCACAGACCTGAGACAGGACCTCCCTGCTTGAACACTTGGATCTTCCAGCTGACCTGTTAATTTAATGCCTTCTCTCTCCTAAAAGCTTTGTCTCAAACTCTAAGTTAGAGAAAAGACTGTATGAGTAATGCCTTGAAAACCTGTAATTTCTTAGTTCAAACATTATTGCCAAAGCTTGAATGCTGTTAGTGCTCCAAAAGATAATCATGGAAACCATTGGAAAGACCAATATTAACACTTACCTAAAAACACAGAAGGTTCTATACTAAGTTCAGCTCTCCAGTTTTTTTCCCTCCTCCTCCCTACATTGAATCTGCTACGTTTGAGCTCTCATGCCCATGGGACTGAGCTACCCTCCAATTCCAGCTCAGGACAAAAGAATCTGCAGCCATGCTCCATGTCATTTCTCTTACCTAGTGTTTCCTAACTCTCTGAAAGCAAATTACTCAAATTAATTCTAAAATAATTAGCAGACATCTTCCTATGCTCACGCTGTTAAGCTGCAGGAGGATTTCTCAACAATATTGTCAGGAGTAATCAGAAGTGCAGTCTTGCAAGGGAATATACAGTGAAAGGCTCTGCCCTTTCCTGGCTGGAGAAACACACCCACAAGAAACTGTAAGTAATCTGTGGTTTCTTTGAGGTAGCACATCTATTAAAAAAAAAATTATATATATATGTAATTTCAACCATGAAATCTTCACTTTATCTTTAGGCCAGACAACATTCCCAACCTCTCGTCCCCAGGCACAGTGAGACTCTTCCAGGGATCACCATCACCTGGGGTCTCTCAGCCTGTGCTCCAAAGAGCAGATGTCTTTAATTGCTTTAAAGCTCAGAGCCACAGAGGTTGCCAGAGTTCTCACAGCCATGCCCATACAAGCAGCAAGCACTGTGCTGCTGGGCCACTCTACAGCTTTGGCTTAGAAGAAGCGTACAGCTCACCCACCCAAGATATGAGCATGGCCTAACATCACCACGTCAAGCCCTCCTCTCCTGAGCAACATGAGCTACTTCTCTGAATGAAAAGAATGTCATCTTTTGCACCCCGCAGTAGGCAGCAGATTTCTTTGCATCTCCTGCACTATTCTGATACAAGGACACCTCAAGCCCAGTGCAGGAACGTGGTGGCTGTGATCAATATTCACATGCACACAGCCGCCACCTGCAGCAGGTAATGCAAATGCAATCAGCAATATTGTTCTGCCAACAATCGCGCAGGTCTCTGTGGCGCAATCGGTTAGCGCGTTCGGCTGTTAACCGAAAGGTTGGTGGTTCGAGCCCACCCAGGGACGGAAAGTGCTCACTTTTAAAGACCAACAGGAAAGTACTGAAAGTCCGAAAGTCAAAGCTGAAAATCCCGCCCCCAGGGAGGAACAGCCCCCAGCAGCTGCACGCGCGGGGCCCTCACAGAGTTCAGCTCCTTACAGAGAAAAAAAAACGATATGGGGAGGAAAAAAGCTGTGGCCGAAGTGCGTCAGCAGCACCGCGTACCGCCAAAGCCCAGGGCGTGTCCTGCTGTGTTAGGAGTGGTGCAGCAGGGGGCACAGATCCTTCCCCTCTGCTCAGCATTGAGGCGGCCCACAGGGAGCTTGTGAATGCATAGAGAGCTGATGGGGAGAGAGCAAAGAGCCCAGTGCCCAGCGACAGGACAAGACGCTCTTGGCACAAGCCCGCGGTATTTATGCGCAGTGCAGGTGATGGGGCGCCAGGAGAGGCTGCGGTCTCCTCCCTACAGAACTTCAGAAGCCACCTGGACACAGGCCAGGCCTCTGCTCTGGGTGTCCCCACTGGAGCAGGGGTTGGACCAGCTGAACCGAGATCTGTGCCAGCCTCACCGAGGATACTCTTCAGAATTTGAGTGAAACCACACCGAGGCAGACACCCCAACTTGACCAGCTTTGTTCTCACACCAAGCTCAGGCACTGTCAATGTACATAACTCACTCTTGCCTCCAAAAAAGTACAAAAAAGGCAATCTTGTTCTTCTGGATGAAACTGGGCTGCAGGCCGTGTCGTACCTACCCTGCATTACAGGAACTCGTTGTGTCTGAGGCTGAAGTGCAGAACATACACATATATTATTGTATATATTAAAATACGTAAATGCCTTCAGAGTTTGGACTATTGCTAACTTTGTTCCCTGACCTCTGCCTTATAGATTTGCTCCTAGCCTTAGAAAGCAACAAGTAGCTCAAGCTTAAGTTAAAGACCAAGGTTCATGCTCTCACCAACATCACAACAGCTTCATCCTACCAGAAAGCCCAGCCTGACAGATGTTAAAACAGGGGAATCAAGAACTACTGAAAAGATCCAACTAGAAGACGTTTCCAGAACAAAGTAAATCCAGAGCCGATCATTCCACCAGAAAAGTTTCTAATGGCAACTAGACGCTTTTTTTTTTTTTAAACAGTTCTGTATTTTTGGAGCTTGTAAGATAAAGAACTAGAGCCCAAGAGTTCTGGAACATCACTAGGAATTTTGGATTATTTTTATGCATAGACGCTACAGAAACCAGCACTATGAGAACTTTAGTAGTTAATCCCCAGGACTATTGTAACTTAAAGGACCAGATGTTACTCTGGCACAAGCACAAGGTCAGAGCTTTTTACTCTTGCACTGACATCAGCCATGGAAGATAAGCACGCAGTAGTTTGGAAACATGGCTTCGCAATCCTTTGCCTACATATAGCCCCTACATTTTTAATTAAGGTGCCAGAGGTACTCACGAATGAATATGAGGAAATCTTAGAAAACTTGAGTTTTGATACAGTATTAATGGACCGCTTCTCCTTTTCCCCCCTTAAAAAATCTTACACCGTTAGAAAATCACCATGAAAAGCATCCTGTACTTTGCCCTTGAAGGCTCAACTACCCCTATAAACCATGCAACATTGTATCTGGTAACACAAGATAACCCTGCTATCTTGTGCTAATATAATAATAATATGCTAATTATAATGCTACTTTAATAATAATAATAATGCTACTTTTAATAATCTAATAATAATGCTACTTTTGTATCTGATAATGCTGCTTCATCAAGGAGGCAGGAGACATTGTAAGATATTACAGGAGCTTTGAACAAGATAGCACAGGTGAAGTAGATGCAGTGCCCTGAGCACTTGACCAATCCTCCAGTAGCTCCACAGCAATAACTTGTGGTGATCAAAACACAGCCTGGCCATGTGCTGCAAGTGTTTAAGAATAAAAAGTAAATCACAGCCAGTCCAGCCTCAAAACATTTTTAAACTATACAAAACTATTGGCCAAGATTAAATCAACTGTTGCAATTCACTGTGCATCTTTCAGGTAATTGACAGACAAGGAAAATAAAACAAAGCACACAGAGGAGTTGCCACTGCCATATGTAATGACATCAAGACCACCGCTGCTTCCTGAAGCACTGCCAAGGTCAATGAGACAGTTGATGGCATTCAGGGATTTACTGAACTGACATTTTCATTTAACTTTGAACCAGCTGCTGATCTCATTATGGCAGTAGGAGAACAGGGAAAAGTGACTCCTTCCTTTGGATAAAAGCCCTTCTAGCAGAAATAGTAGATCAATAAAAAAAGAGCATCTTGAAACCTGCACCAAAAGCCTGTCCTATCATCTTCCCTTTTTCTAATATATTAAAAAAGTGAAAGGAGGAATCCAAGATAAAACCATAACAGTAGTATTGTGAAGTGTAAATTTAAGATGATCTACCTGCTCTGCTATATTCTTCCAGGCTTCCAGAGCTTACAACCACTGCTAGCCATCAGTATTTAACTGATGCTTGATGTTTTCAACACTGAAAACAAAATAAATGAAACAAAACAAGGCTTAATTCTCTTCCACGATCCCAATTACTTCATTGTGGTTCAGTATTTGCTTATAAAACTATCTGCCATTAAAGAGGACGTTCATAGAATCACCAATGTTGGAAAAGACCTCCAAGATCATCCAGTCCAACCATCCAGCTATCACCAATAGTTCCCACTAAATCATGTCCCTCAGTACAACATCTAAATGTTTCTTCAACACCTCCAGGGACAGCGGCTCCACCACCTGGGCAGCCCCTTCCAGCACCTGACCACTCTTCTGGAAAAGAAAGAGCTGTCATTACCCCATAAAAAATAAAATCAATTATCATCCCCTTTATCCCTCAGCTACCCATTAAGGTTCCACATGCTTCTAAAAGCAATCAATTCTTAAATCAGTAAGACAGAAATCATGATACTTCCCACAGTAGTTTTAGACATGCTTGCATTACAGCCAGTGACAGCGGACTGGGAAAAGTGTTGGTACAACACTCACCTGCAAAGAGAAAACAATGAAAGTATGGAAAAATTTGAAAGATGGCAACCACAAAATTAAAAAAAAAAAAGTTTGAAACAAAAGAAATAGAGGAAGAACACATGATGCTAAGTTTGCTCTAACATACTGGAAGCACAGGAAACCTCTCCTCCAGTGCACAGCTCCTTGAAAGAGCAGTGAGGGAAAAAGTGAGACTCAGAAAAAGCCATTCCCTAAGGACATACCTAAACATGCTTAGAAGAGGAAGAAGAAATCTACTTGCATATCAAATAGAGAACTCTTCAAAACAAACAAACAAAAAAAAAGACAGCTCTGTTTGAGCCTTACTAAGCAGGCTGCTCCAAAATACTACTCTCTCCCCTCACCCACTCTCCAGTTTTCCAGGGAAAGAAGCAAATGACTTCATTCTTCTGCAGAACAATGCCACTATTCAGAGTCCCCCGCAGCTCCTCTCCCTTTGGGAAGAGAAGCTGTCAGATTAGGCAGAATCAGAATACAAGATGAATCCTGGTCCTGTGATAAAAGGATCTTTTTGACACAAACTAAAAATTAAGTCCTTTCACGATATAAAGATGCACTCAAAACAGATGGAAAAATGGGTATGGAAGTACTACTGGCCTCTGCCTGCATTACAACATCTGCCCAACATTAGCAAAATCATACCAAAATAAGTTATTCAGAGCTTTAATGCTTCTACAGGTCTCCACTGCTACTAACCTACACAAAACAAGAATCAGCGACCTCAACACTAACAGTAAGATGTGCTCAGCCCACATTCTGCATCATGAAACAGTAATACAAATCTAACACTTCAATATAATATGTATGTGTATTTAATAACAATTACATTTACATATTTAAATTATTCTACTACATCAACAATACTATAGATACAGTATTTGGTAAAAACAACTAGGGTGGTTAAGTCTCCAAATTTTGATACTGTCTTCAAGCAAGTGTACAACAGAATAGAAAGCAGTTTCCATGTGAAGAAAAGTGTATTTTAACAGAAGCAGCCAAGATCTGCTGCAAAATACAGATCATGTACGCTGACATGTACACAAAACCTTGCAGTAAGAAAAGGCAGTCATTTGCTGTATTTACAAGAAGTTGCCCAAAGTTCAGTTACTGATTGCACTATAGTGATTATTAAAAAAATAAAAATCAACACAGCATCCTTGTCTTGTCCTTCACAGATCAGAAATAATTTCTCTGTAAGAAATGACCTTGTTTAAATTGCACGTGCTAGAAAATATACAACTCTACAATAGAAAGAGGTTAGAAAAGTTGAATACTGTGGAAAAAAAATTTATTAGTCTATACAAGTCTTCTGAAACAAACCATTGGCTTTGATACAGTTAATTCAAGTGAATACTCATTGTAATAGTATTTTCCATACAGTAGCCCCAGAGCTTCCCATTTAGTGTCTGTGATAGGAAGTTATATTTCCAAACAGGTAGCCACACAAAGCAGACATAATACAGATCTTCACAGCCATAGTGAGCTACAGTTTGAGATAGTTATAAACATTTAAGAAAATGAGGCATCTGTACTGAAGAGTGGCAAACTGATCCACAATGAAAGAACAAAGATGTCATTTAGACTCCTTGCCAAAAATGAAGACTTTCTATAGCAGGCCTAGAGTAGACTGCATCATAAAAACCTAGAGTGCAAGAGTACCACAAATTTAGTATATAAATATCACAGGATTAAAACTCCAGTTAAGCCATCAACTGAAGTGATGATTAAAAAGAAAAAAGGGCATCCCTCAGCTTTGCAAAGGAAGCTTTCACGGCATCTCTTCCAGAAGGTGCTGATATCAATTATGGCCTGTGCCAATTTATATTTTTGACAGCTCAGCTGAAATAAAAATTCAGATTTACCTAAGAACTGTATAATCGTGTTGTTTTTAATATCAAAAAAGCATCTACTAGAAGAGATGAAATGTTACATTTATAGCTTACACTGTTTTCAAGGTCTGTGTACACTATGCAGTTCTGTAATTTCAGAGTACTTAAAAATGAGACAGAAAGCAGACAATGTAGTAATGTGCATGTGTTAGATGGATTTGTTTAGAATACTTACATGATGGATGTATATAATCATAAAACTTTTAGTGCATTTGTTCCTGCACATTATTTATGCTACTTTATAAAAACCTGAAGATGGCAAATTGGGCATGCTTACCATAACATTCTCAAACTGGGAAAGCTGCAAAACATTTTTCCTACAAGTGTTCACTGCCATGATACAAAACAAGTATGTGCAAACTGCAAGGTCCCTAAAAATAGCATTTAATGGATTTATTTACAGAAAGATGTCACTATCTGTTTAAATATGCAAAGAATAAGCCTCCCAAAGTTTATAACATAGAACAATATCCACCACAAGCGCCTCCTCCATGTCCTTCTTCCTTGTTTGATAATTTTACACCTTTGTTTTGGCTCTCACTCTCCCACAGTCCAGGAGTCTGAATGATTTTTTCAACAAGTTCTTCAAAGGCACACTGTACACCATCGCACGTTTTTGCACTTGCCTCTGGAAAAGTGACACAAGAAGTCCAATGTTAGCATAGCTGCCAATAACTTGTTCAGCGCTTCTTCTTTCAGAAAAGTCTTAACCTAACACCTAGATTTGCAATGTGTTCTACAACATGTAGCAGCATCATAATTAGCAGTTATGCAGATGTTTGTTCCCACTAGTTGCTGCTTTATTAAGAGAACTTTTAGATTGAATGTCACTAGAATATATGGAGACTTACAGTTTACATTTATTTTTGCCGTGGAAAGCAGTTCAGTAAAAGAAAGACTGGAAAATTTTCTGCTGCCTGAACTGCAGCACTACTATCATTAGAAGCAAAGGACTCCATGCTGTAGGTTTGTGGATCAACCTCCATGATAAAACTATTCTGTTAAAAACTGATCAGGGGTCTCATTTCTTCTGCACTGAGCAGAATTCTTGGCAATCTCATTCAGGAATACTTCTTTCATCAAAACCACAAAACACTGCTCACTGGGTGTATTATGAGAGCAAACAGAAACCATTTGCAACTATTCAGTTCCACTAAGGCTTGCCCTGTTCTTCTGTACAGTCACACAAACACATGTATACTAAGTTCTACGTTTCCTTTTATATTCCATGCACTTAACAGCTTGCACCTCAGTTTTGAGCTTCTTAAATTTTCACATCTGACTCTAACGCCAAAAACACTGCGAAGTGCCAAACAAAAACATGTTATTAGTTGCAGATGAGGAGCATATCTACGTCACAAACAAACACAGAGCACATCAGTGAACTGCTTTGCTACTTGAACCATCCTATAAAGTACTTCTGGCTGATTCTTATATGAAAGGATTAACAAACTTGGGCATAAAGAATCAATTCGCTATACATTTTAAATTCAACTTTAAACCCATCTTACCCACGGCAAAATGAGACCAACATCTTTCCTCCGGTCAGGACAGTCACTACTCCATCCTACCCACCATTTACAAGTTAACTACACTCCCACTTCTTTTTACATTCCATTTCTACTGTAGGTTTGTCAAGTACCAGCTCTTTTGCTATACTGAAAGTTGGCTGTCAGTACCGGTTTCCCCTGATTCACCTTGCTTCTGTTTGTAACTCAGCAAGTAGGTCTGGACTAAGGGGGGAAAAAAAAACAACTAACAATTATAAGAAACCAGGCAGAACCTCAAAGCAATAACAGTTTTTGTCAAAATACAGTCAATCTTGTATTCCACCCTTAATTCTTACAGAGCTCTCAAGTATACTCATTGACAGTTAAGCTAGACCACTAGACACAGTTAGAGACAGATTTATAGAAGATGGGTGTAACTTACCTTTGCACCTACTGCAGCTGAGAAACACAACTTATTTGTATAAAAATTCAGTCCTACAGAAGTGCTACTTTCATCATCTAACAAAAACTCAAGTAAAATCTCTGCAAGTATCTGTAACATACCTATGAACAACATGGAATGTTTTCTTGCAAATTTGAGACCTTCGTTTCTGTCAACTTCACGGTTTTCCTACAAGACAGCATTAATATGTAATATTAGCAAAATACACTAGCAGAACATTCAGTGCAGTTGAACCACGTTTACCTTATCAATCTTGTTTCCAACAAGCATTTTCACTATGTCATTCCTTGTGCAGTACGTTTCCAGTTCATTTAACCAGTTATCCAGCTTGACAAAAGTATCTCTTCTTGTAACATCATAAACTGAAAGATATAAATAATGTTATTTCACAATATTTTTTCCAAGAAAGACACCCTACAAAGAGCAAAAGTTATGTTTTTTGAATTAGAAAAATCAAAGAAACCCCAAGGAATCCAATTTAGACTTCATTCACCAGCTCCAACCATTGATGATACAAATGCAGAACAACTCTAAGATTCAGTAATGTTTAGACATTCTGGTTTATAAGATAGAGACCATTATCTTCAAAGAATTCCATGTCTGCAAACCACAGATATAGGATACTTACATACATCACTACAGAAGATACACCTAGAGGATGTCATGACCTTCTGCACTGAGCATCTCACTTGTAAAGTGTTACTTACACTGCACTGCTATGGTGCTGACAGAATTGCAGAATCATCTAGGTTGGAAAATGAGCTTTGAGATCATTATGTCCAACCATTAATACGATCTCCTCAGTCTCACCACTAAGCTACACGCTGTAATGCCATGTCCACACATTTCAAGTACCTCCAATGCTGGGAACTCCACAACTACCCTGGGAAACCCACTCCAATGCTTTATCACCCTCTCTGTGAATAAATCCTTCTTAATACCCAATCTAACCACCTCCCCTGGCATTATTTGAGAATGTTTCCTTGCATTCTATCTCTAAGACACCTGAGACAAACATCCTCCATGGTGCAATTTATATATGACTAACAAGGTCTCCCTTCAGCTTCCACCAGACCAAACAGCCACAATTTCTACAGTCACTCCTCATTTTCAGCTAAGAAAGTAAACTGACAACTAATGCCCTTTTTATATAGCATTTTATTAGCATTCCTTTCTATGTAGCATTTTATATGAGGTACAAGTAATGAGACTCACTAACAGTTACACTTCCTAGATCTAAATTTCAGGAGCCAGTGGTACCTATAATGACCATTTCAAGCTCTGAAAAATCTTTTTTCTTCATTCTCCCACCCCATATGTAAATAAGTATTAACAGTTCATTTCATTCAAACCAACAGTTTCACTTGCAAGAACAGTCTGATTTCTAGAAAGTTGTTCAACAAAGAAATAGTAGAGGGTTATTTTAAGAAGACAGAGGGCTAATCTCAACAGAACTTCCTAACTCCCAAATAGTGCTTGCTTACTCTTAAGGCATTTAATACTAAGTAGTAAGTTCAGAGGCAACACCTAAGGAACTTCACACATGTTTTGACAGTGTCTTCCTACATGGGGAACATAATGGAACTTGAAAAACAGTACCTACAAAACAAAACCTACCAGGAAATCTCGTTAACAGGTTACTTCAAATTAAGCAGTTGGACTGGAGACAATAACTGTTTACTCAAGAATGTCTCCAATCAGAGGAAGCTTTAAAGAGCTCTAAGACATCCCTTTAAGAAGCAGCAGCTTTTAAACTCATGCACAATCCCTGTTTCTCAGACCTGTGCGACAGACTACACAGTAGCCAGACAAAACACAAGATCTTTTAGTATAGGTGCTGTTCCACATGAAGGTACAAAAAAGCTTTCAAAATCAATTAGATAGCATAGAAAGGTTAGGTGAGTCAGTACTCCAATGCATGAGAAAACCATTAACTTATTCAAAATTGCACGCAAAGCTGTACTTACCAAGAATAACACCCTGTGCACCTCTGTAGTAACTGGGTGTTAGTGTTCTGAACCGCTCCTGACCTGCAGTATCCTAAAAAGCCATCCAAAAAGTTCTGTTACTCAGAATTTGAGCAGAATCTATTTTAGCTCTCAGGTATCCTACAGAATACACAATATAAGACTCAGAGTAATTTAGTATACGCAACAATCTGAATAACTGAATTTACATCTGCTTCTGTTGTTTCACTCACATTAACTTTGAGATTCTGCATAGTCTGTCCCAGGAAACACATTTAAACTGCTAAGTGCAGTGAATAACTGAATTAGATAACAATTAGACTATTTCTGCTGTACCATTTGTTCTACGGCTAGCAGGCAGCAGCCAGCCAGAAACACAGCTGTAACACTAAGATTTTACAGCAAGCATCAAAATCTGTGGTAGAGGTATGTTCCTCACTTCTAACATCTCAGTCCAAAGACCCAGGGTAAATGCAATTTAACATCCCATGACAGAGCTGAAAGAAGCCTGTGTGTTTTAAAGTAAATTCAACTTTACATCGTCACATTTGAAGTGCCAACAGTTTAGCAAAGAGAACAAGAAAACCCCCACAGCTATTAAGAGTGCTCATTCCTTATCGAAGTTCAGAGCATAATTTAATCTATCTGAGCAGTAAACATGCTGCAGACTTCACATATCAAAAATGTAAGTGACTTCAGGTACTAAAGCCCCCATGCCTCCAAATAACCGTCCTGTTAAACGTAAAATGATTCAATACAAGTTACACCTTACACAAGCCATCACCATTCCCAAAACAAAGCAATATATTAAGAACAAGACAAGACTTACCCATATTGCTAGTTTAGCTTTGTTTCCATCAACTGAAATAGTTTTCACCTTGAAGTCCACACCTGGAGAAGGAAAAAAAATGTTACTCCTTCAAATATATACTTCATGTGTTCTGGAAATGGAAAACAAGAAAAAAAAAAAAAAAAAAAAAATCAAACTCATAAAACAAGCAGCAGTAAGTTCTATTGGTTACTTCCACACTTTGTTCTTAACACTCTCAAGGCTTTATTGAAGGGTTTTTGTAAAAGCCCAATGACATTTTAGGTCATTGACTCAAATATTTTACAGAAATAAGGGAAAAAAATGCCAACATTAAAGTACACTTTCTATGACAAGCATTCAAATTTTAATTCAAATGGATTAACTTTCAATTCACAACTCAAAGACATGTTCTTGAGCATATCACTGACCTTGAACAACATCCTTTCAAAATAAACAAGGAAGCAGTAGCAAGGCAGGGAAACAGAGCAAATAAGCTCATCTCTAGCATTCTGACCAAGTCCCATCAGCATGATCAGCCAGAGGTAGACTAGCACAGACAGGGACTGATCTAACGCATGACCTCTATCCTGTGACAAACAATGTTAGATGGCACTAATTGCTCTAACGAGAGCACATCCAATAAGCTCCAGATTATTTGAACATGGAGTATGTCTCTTGTAAGGATTCCAGCAGCATTAGGGACTCAAGTACTGCACACAACGATGGAGACACAGACAGACATCATGGTAACACCTCTACTGTCGATATGAATAATCAACCTCTACATCAAGATTTTATTATTACTTTGTTTTTAATACATGGGAACTAAGAGCCTATCACTTCCCCAAGAAAAGCTACACACAACAACAGGAGGACAAAGTTAAAGACTACGGCAATACAAGTGAGGGAGAGGTTGGGTACAGTTATGTTTCATCTTGCTCCCCATCAGCCAGCAGCTCTGAAATGAAGTATAATAACGTCATTTTCCAGTGGCAAAGACTCTTAATCCCCAACTAAGCAGTAATATAAAGCTTTAAGCCATGCACAAGTATGGCACATTATTCTACAGTTATGTTCACAGAAAAGAAGTGCCACCACTAGCTTTTCATCTTTTGAACACCAGTTCATAGAACTTAGTTCACAGCAGGCTGCTATGCTAGCAGGTTGCCACAACTTGGTCCTAAAGAACATCCTGTCCCAACAATTTTCCAGTGTTCAGCAGTAACTTTTACACTAATAGAATCTCCTCCTCCACAGCAATGCTGTATTTCTTTCCCTGAACTGTGAAAATCACCATTGCTCAGCTAGAACATCTGACTGCTAATAGTACAGATTCACCCATCAATCTGATATTAAAATCCATAACTGTAGGTGTTACAAGTCTATCAGATACTTCACATAAATCCAAAGCATGTCACAGCAGTTTCAAGGAGGACTTTTTTCCCCTTTAGAGCATCAACTGTGTTTCAAAGCCAGGTTATTGTGCTCCCATTAAGTTAACAGACCAAACGTCGTGTCTATTCTGCAATTTTCACTTAATGGAAAGCGCACATGCACCTTTAAGTTAGCCTTGCTGATAAGCTTAAAATCAAGAGGTAATGTTTAAAATTTGCACACGCAATTTGTATAAATTAAGACACTAAAATAGTGAATAAACTGCATGTGTTATAGACTGATTGCTAAGAGAAAAAAAGCACATTAAAAAATATCTTTTCAAGTGATTAAGACACATCAAATGTTTTAAGACAAATATTTTTTTTAAAATAATATAAGAAAGCAAGTAGAAAACTTCAGGCCTCTAGAAAATTGTTTGTTAAAGAGAACAAACAGCGCATTTCTGTTCTGTAAGTGAATCAGTGAAATGCAGACACGTTCCTGTGACAAGTATCAGTTCTAAGCTTGCAAGATGAGTTGACATTTGTCACCCTGACAACAGAAAGCTGACAATGCTTTCCACCATACTCTAGGAGGCAGCCAAAACCCAGGGAGCACGGTCCTACCCTGTACTCCTGTGTGGAGGCACATACTGCCCGGGTGTCCAGCACTGCACACCAACAGACTACAGACTTACAGTCTGCAAGAAACAGTTCTGTCCTTTTCATGCTGCCGCTGCTCTTAGTCCACCATGGCATGCTGCATTTGTACCAAGTGCAAAGTCAGCTGGAGCACGTTATCTGTGTTAAAGGTAACTGAGAAGCCAGGCATCTGGGAGCTGCAGGACTCCAAGTGCAAGGAAGGCTACAAAGCTAAGAGATCTATGTAATTTCACTTATGAAATAAGGACTGCATTTCATGATTATCTAGAATCTCTCAAACAGAGAGCAAGGAGACAGGCAAAAGCAGTGAGGACTACAGAAAATGGTGGAGCACAATCTGATCCATGAGATGAAGCCCTGCAACAAGTTTGCCTCAAAAGAACACAAAGAGGACAATGACCTGGTAAGAAGAACAGGACATGGTTAATCCTGCAGAAGCTACTGAAGCCAAAATACTTACCTGAATCAGTTTATACTCCTGTGAATATTGCAGGATTATTAGTAAATCCTAAATAATAAAAAACCTGCAAACAAACGGCTTGAAGTTTATATTGCGGCCAGCAGCTGTAGATTTGTGCAAGACACAAAGATCACTTTTCCTCGTGTCTCAACAGGAAAGAGACCAGCCTTGCTGCAGCCAACCTTAACCCAGTATTCTCTCTTCATTTTTTATTCTAAGTGAAAGCCAAAGACATCTCACCCAATTCAGCAGGCAGTAAGCAGACGACATTGAAAGATAACACTATCTGTAGTCAATCCACACATTTTGGAAATGCGTGGTGCTCTGCAGTCCCAGTAGAAAGTACTTCCAATCCCAAACTCGAAGTGAAACTGCGTTTGATCAACTCAAAAAAACATTCAAGTAAAGATTCACAAAATGTTTTGTCATCTCACCATCTTGCAAACCCCGTTATTTCGCATCCAGGATGTGTCCTGTAGCAGTAAAGAATTCTCTAAGAATTCACCCCCAAATACTTCATCTCTACAAACAAAGCCTGCTGCCTCTCAGTAACACATTTGTCAGAAAGTGGAGATGCTGCAGCTTAGGTGCTTTAAAGACAAAAAAAAACAAAAAACAACAACAAAAAAAAAACACGCAAGTACAACCCAGATTCTGTTCCCTTTTCATTTAAATGGGGGAAAAAAGTCCACAGTAATTTGCTATCCCACAAGTGCTCCACACAACATGCTGCAAAACCTTAACTGCTGTCGTACAGTGTGGCAAATCCCAAAGAAAAGGAATCACATCAGGATCTTTCAGCATCTATTCTAGATTTTTCCCCACTTTGCTCTGCCTTTATGAGGCTCTGTGGGCATCACTGTGCCCAGGCCTGGGGCACCCAGCACAACAGGGACATGGAAGGGGTACAGAAGGGGGCCATGAGGATGCTCAGAGCTAGAGGACTTCCCCTGCAAAGACAGGCTA
This sequence comes from Lagopus leucura, assembly GCF_019238085.1. Lineage (NCBI taxonomy): Eukaryota > Metazoa > Chordata > Aves > Galliformes > Phasianidae > Lagopus > Lagopus leucura. Next base: position 35,327,900 of record NW_024962334.1, on the reverse strand, counting down.
GGGGAGCTGCTCTCGTTCAGTCCAGAGAAGAAAAGACCTCTGGAAAGAGCTCACCACAGCCCTTCAACTAGAAGGGCTCTTGACAGAGATTGACGTCTTACGTGGTCTGACAGTGAGCTTGCAGTAATGCATGCCATGACTAACTTTTCTTGTAATGCAGTTTCATTTACTCATGGAAATTTGTGCTTCTTATTACCCAGCAATCAAATGTCACAAACCACAATGCGCGATTGCAATATATTTAGCTCCAAACTGATTAGATACTGATTTGTGCATCACACAATTGAAAATGAAAACAGTGGCACAATGCTACCTGAACTTTTATTGTTTTTATTTAAAACGAGCAAATTAACGTGCATCCTCAGAGCACAACCCAGCAATTATTTCCTCATGGCATACACTTGTCAAAGAAAACAGAAGCAACTTAAATGACTGTTTTGTCCTTTCTGGGACAAATTAAAATTGTTCTTTTGGTGATGAAGCACTGTATTCAGGCTTGATGGCACATGAAAGCTATCATTTACAAATTCAATACCAACTCTGAAATGTTGTCATTGCCCAGCTAGGCAGATATATGAAGTTGAGTTAGGGACACACTGAAAATATCTCCATCCAGAAGTGAATTTCAGTCTGTCGTGAAGTTTTAAAATCTTCAGAATAAAACCCCAACCCCTGCATTTCTGAAGAGGTCAGCATGCTGGTTTTAATTGGGCCAGCACACAGTACTGCACCTCTATGATCTGCTGGAAAAAAAACACCCCTGACACCTTCTCAGGAAGTTATACAACACCTATAGGAAAGCCTCAGCAGTGCTCAGCAGCAACACGTACCTGTTTACTGCCTTTGCATATGATCATTCCCCAACATTAATATGCTTACAGCAGCGATTCCCACACAGCAGCCACACCCAGCAGAAGCCATACAGAGAAGTAATGCTATTTATTAAGCCTTTTCTTGCCTTGAATTTATTATCACTACATTTCTCAAAGCTCCACATGAAAAGTGCTCCTGTATTTTATTAACATTATTGAAGACTTCTTAAACAAACAGACAAAGCTGACCTAGATGCATTTTTTCCCCTAAATTTGGCTGCTCCTAATCAGAGTCCTTAACTAGAACTTTGTAGAGGAAGTACAAAACATCTTAGAATTGAAATGCATTCTACAGAGAAGTTACTTTTATTTTACATTACTTCAGTTATTAATGTGGCACAGATGGCCACCAAAGGAAGCACAATCAAACTTCTAAGAACATGATGCAACTCTCTACATAGGATATCTTGCATTCCTGCACCATCTTCCACAAACACAATTAATTTCCCTGTTGGTAGGCATCACATCAACACAGTCATGATCTCACTCCTTTGTTCCCCAACTCCAGTTTCATGGCTCTCTTCAATATTTTTCAATAGTATTAGCTGCCAAGGAACTGATTAGTAACTAGAAAAAACATAAGACACATTGTAATTTCTTCCCTGTACAGGAAAAACAGAAGCTACACAGTGCCTAGCACACTCCAGTACTATTCAAGTTGCAAAAGCTGACATTCTCTAATAGAGAGTCCGAAGTATTTTTAACACTCAAGCTACCCAAATATCGTATTACTCACGAGTTCTGGACTATCCAAACATCTTCACAGCTACTTTGCAAATAAATCAGAGGGAGACATAACGGTGTTTGTTACAACTCCATTTTAGCCTGAACTGCTAGAAAAGATTGGCAGATTGTTGTATTAGAGCTTCCCACTACCCACACACGACTTACAGCTTCACCAAGGATGACATTTAGCATCTGTTTTCCCAGCCAAGGATACATTTTACCACAAAGGGGATGACTACTGCCCAGTACAGACAATACACTAATTACTACTACATGCTAAACTGTATGCACATCATTCTTTCCTCACAGAATAACAGACATGACTGAACTTCTCTACTGGTTTGGCAAGTCTAAACAAACTGCTATTTCATTCTGCAGTTGGTGTAAATTTTTTTCAGGTAGCATCAGCACATACTTACCGATTGTTGCTGCAAGTTCTGGGTCAAATGTGTCATCTGTGAATCGCAGCAGAAGGCTGATGGAAAAAAAACAAAGAATTAGTTATTGCAGCATATTCACTACTTGTCAAAAGCCTATAAATTACACATCTGAAAGTAACAGCAAGATTACATAGCTAAAGAAAAATACATCTCATTTTCCCATCCTTACCCTGCAATATAAAACAAAGGAAACAAAATAATACAGTAGTCATGCTATGTCAGAAGAGCCCAGCCCTTTTGTATACAACCATTACAGAGTTCCTGAAGGAGTGCCACTCAAGCTGTCAGATTGGTTGCCTAACAGCCAAGTGATCTACTTCTATTTCTCTTTTCCCAGGCCTCGGTATGACTGCAAGATTCTCTCAGTTTCACACTGTCTCACAGAGTATTTCCGTAAGCTTGGGAAGAAAATCCCAAGTCAGCTTTTGATGTAAGAAATAATTCCTGGAATTAGGCATGCAGCAGAATAAGGATTACACCCATTAGAAAAAGACACAGGCACTGAACAGCAGAAATAACTCCAAATCATTTTACAGTTTTGTATCATTTCTGTACACAACAGCTTTAACATATACAACATTTCTCCCTATCCACAGATGTTTGTTACCAATAAACCAGATGCAAGCAAAATTTACTCCCACATTATAGTAGTAGGGTCCTTCCTAGAAGTACCCATAAGCCACAGCACTTGTGCCAAATGTAAATATTTCAGCAAGACAAAGTTCCTTAGTATGCTATTTCTTTTTTTTTAATCAGTAACCTTATTCATCTGCGCTGAGCAAATATCGCCATGTGGCAGACAGCTGCTGGCTATGACTGACAGCTTCTGTTCATTTCCAGGCTAGGGAAACAAAACAAAGCCTTGTTTACTTTTTGGGAGACGCTATTTAAGAGCAGCTATTTTAGCGACAACCAGAACTAATTCTCTAAAGAAGGCAAAATATGGAACCCTCATACTGCTACTGGAACAAAAACATCAGTTTGTAAGCCTGGAGAGCTAAACTCAGCCAATCCCTCATTTTGCCATTATTTCAAAGAGAGATGTCTTCTACAAAGCACAGCACTGCTGCAGGGTCCAGGTGTACAGCATTTGTTTGAGAAGTCAGGACTTCAACTACATGCTATGTCAAACTAACCCAAGTTCAGCATCAAATACATTCTAATCAAGAAACAGCTATTTCTTCTGTTTTGAAGAAATAAAGTTCTGAATGTTTGTTTATGCATTTGTGCGCACTGTCACATATCCACACACAAAAGGGTAGACTTCTTTTAGTTGAGAGAATCTCAAGTCATGTCTGTCACGAGAGGCCTACCACACTAGGCTGTTGATTCAGCAGCTAACTCGAAGGAGGGCTGACAGATTTATAATTAATAGGGTGTTGGTTGTTTTCTCCCATTAGCAACTTACGGGTTACTTAGGGCCATGCACACAAAAAAAGAAAATAGTAATAATCAACATAAGAAATGTGGTATGTTCCCAGATGGCCTACATTCATAAATCACTTATTTTATTAAGGTCTATGGCACTATCAAAAAAATAAGAAGAAAAAAAAGACAAAAGAAGGCAGCTTAAACAAAAGATGTGACAGCGCTGTGAAACACCAGCCCCAAGGACTTGGGAAAGCACAACAGTACTCAGCGGCAGACCGACTTCGATATGTACTTTAGTGCCCCCATCCACTCCCTCAGCACCGGGACGTGTGTGCGACTACACGAGCACACGTGAGGCTCGACCCCAAGGCAGGAGGAAGATGAGTAAGCACAGAACGATGACGACATAGGCTCAGAGGGCGCAGGGAGGCCCGAGTCCGCGAGTCAGGGTCCGCAGGGCTCGGCCGCGCCTCCGCTCGGCTCAGGCGGCCCCGCCACTCTCCCCCCGGGCGGAACACCAGAGAAGGAGGCCGGCAGACCGAGCGGGGCCGGCCCGCAGAGGCCGAGGAAGCTCCCCCCAACGCCGGGCAGGCCGCGCCCAGGCCGCGCCGAGGCGGAGGTGGGGGCGGAGTGTCCAACGCGGCGCCGGGGGCCCGGGCCGAGCGGAGCGGAGAGACCGCCGGGCACGGAGCCCCTCACCTGGACTTGCCGACGCCGCTCTCGCCGATAATGAGAATCTTCAGCGTGGTCAGCACGTCCTCGTCCATCCCGTCGGCGCGCCCGGCCCCGACCGACAGACGTTCCCCACTCGGGCTGCGGCCGCACCGCCTGCGCCTGCGCGCACAGCCGCCCCTTTGCGCTCACCCCTCTCAGGCCGCTCCGCGCGTGCGCCGAAGCCCTGCCAGCAGCGGGGAAGAGGAGGAAAACAGCCCCCGCCCTTCGGTTGGCGCGTGCGCAGAGCGGAGGGAGCCGAGCCGGCGCTCGCAGCGGGGTTGGAGCGAGGCGGAGGGAGGGCGCGTGTGTGCGGCTGGATGAGGGGTTCGACGCTCACCTGTGGGCGTTGCCCGGGCTGTGCTACTGGTGCTGGACAAGTCGTTGGGGATAGAGAGCCCTGAGCGTTGGTCTTCGGTTTCTGCTGTCGGAAATCGATGAAAAAAGAAATCGGATTGGGATTGCAGATGGGAAGGAGAAAGCTTGATCTGCAGGGTGACGGCCAGCTGCCTGTATCCGCACTGCTAGAGCTGAAAACGCTGGTCAGCCGGTCACCAACACATAGGACATTTAATTACCAGCCCTGTTCGTCCCCAAGGCTGGAGGCCAGGGGGTTGGTGGTGGGCGCCTCTGGGCGTGCCACCATGGCAATGGTTGGCCAGTGGTTATGCTCAGCCTTTTGTTTCCCATGTCCGACATCTGTATGCTTTGACAGTAACATTTTATTTCCAGGTAAATTTTTCTGAACGTGCTTTGTTATGAAAACAATGAATGAGCAGAAAGGACCGGCCCCTGACAGTCCCTAGATGTGCTTGCACTGTGTGTTCCTCGACACTTTTAGAGAGTGAAAGCTGTGAGGTTCCTGAGGGAGCTTTTAGAAAGATAGCAAGGCTGCAGATAACCTGCAAAAAAGCATACCCAGCAGAGCCCTTCCATAAAAACCCTGAACGTTTTTCTAACTTCAGCTCAATGCCTCCCTCTGACCACGTGTAATTGAGGGAATCTCTGTTATTACTAATCAAATGTATGTCTGATGTCTGAAATTGCTCTTATTGTAGCTCCTAGGCCAGCAAGACAGCATCTTTTCATCTGCAAATACTGGCTTTAGCATATGCAAAAAGCTCAAGGCTCTTTTGTAATCAGACCTTGAGTACTGTGTTCAGTTTTGGGCCCCTCAGTACAAGCAAGACATTGAGGCCCTGGAGTGTGTCCAGAGAAGGGTAACAAAGCTGTGAGGGGTCTGTAGCACAAGGCTTATGGGAGTGACTGAGGGAACTGGGATTGTTCAGTCTGGAGGAGGATCAGGAGAGATGTTACAGCTGTCTACAACTGCCTGGAAGGAGGCTGTGGTGAGGTGGAGGTCAGCCTTTTCTCTCACGTAACAAGCACTACTACAAGAGGCCTCAAGTTGCATCACATTGAATGTTAGGAAAAATTTCTTTTTTGAAAGAGTGGTCAGGCACTGGAATGGGATGTCCAAGGAGGTGGTGGCGTCACTAACCCTGAAGGTGTCAAGAAATGTTTACATGTTGTACTAAGGGACGTGGTTTAGTGGGGAAATACTGGTGGTAGGTAAACAGTTGGACTGGATGGTCTTGGAATCTTTTCCAACCTTGGTGATTCTGTGATTCTATGAAAGACATCAGCCCACATCAGCGTTTTGCATTAGGTGGATTAGACTGTTTTACTGTTTTTGTCAGCATGAAGACTTCAGAGGGCACAGCTCTTTAGCGACAAAGAGTTCTTTTTGCAGCACAGTTGCCTTCAGCTGGGTTACTGGATCAAGACAGCGACCATTCTTTTATGTAGTAAACAGTTCCGGTGCCATATACCATATACTTCCCATCTTCAGGATCTGCTGTCCTGCCTCTTTTGCCTCAGAAAACAAGCTCCTAAGATGAATATAATGACAATAATTATGAGTTATCAAGGCATGTTCTATAATCAAGCCTGTGCAAATAGCTGTTTGTATACCAGGACTGTGCCTGTTTACTTGTAATAATTTGATATTTGTTTTCTTGGTGTGGATTATGCTTTGCAGTGGTCCAGGAAGAGAGTGTGTTTATACTTTGTAGTTTATCATGCTGTGTTAAGGACCTGTGGGATCTTAGGGTGGAACAGAATTGGAATTTGTATTTGGAAGGTGGACCCAAACAGCAAAGTATTCTGCAATGTATATCAAATCCTTTGAAGTTAGAGTATTTGTTCTTTTGTTATTTGTTTTTTGTTGTTTCTCATTGTAGCCACAGAATCAAACTATTCAATATGGGTATTAGTCACGATTCAGATTTTAATTCTGTATGTCACACAGAAGGAAGAATTTTTCAGTATGGCAATCATATCCTTCACCTTAATGATAAACAGACACATGAAAGCAGGCAAAACTTGCCCTGCATGAACGTCTTATAGTTCATGCATATGGATGTGATGCTTTAGACCTTCCTCAGCATGCCCCTTAAGAACCAGTGTTTCTTTGTGTTGTCCTTGTACAGAGCCGAGTAGTTATCTGACATCAAATCTGTCTACAGCAGTTGACCTGTTTGCAGTCTGTGACACCTATTTTAACTCCAGAAAGCCAGGCCGTGTTGTGCATGTACCAGCTGTACTCCAGAAGCCAGTGGTAGTGGATGATTAAAGCATTTCAGACATAGTTTCTTCGAAGTGAAGCATTATTCCCGAAGAAACATACAACCATTAGAACTAAATATTAGCTTATTTTGCCATGAAACTTGTGTAGGATATTTCCAGTGAAGCTGTCTCTGATTTGGGAGAAACATCTAGCCTGCTGTAATTCATGTCTGTCTGTCTGCTTTCCTGCATGCTTTTCAGGACTCATCAGGAGTCCTCGGTTATGACAACTAAATCAAATCTTTTCTTTAATAATTGTGGAAATTTTCATCTTTTATGATCCCTTTTGATCCTGGCCTCAGATTTTGGAGGTCCAAGCCACAACAGCATCATTAGCCCCGCCTGATTATTACTCTTCCTAGAAGAACAATGGAAAGTTTTTGACTGCATTTTTACTTCCTATTCCCTTTATGCTTGATTTTTTTCAGTGATCCCTTTTATATTCTATCAGAATAGTACCAAACAGATTAACTTCTCTGCATGTAATAGTTTTTAATTATTATACATCCACGCCTTATTCCTCATAAACTGCTAAGGGAAATGGTCCAGTGGTGGAAAACTAGAATAACTGGTTCCAAGTCAGTTCCTCCCACATATGGAGATGTATAGTGAAAGAAAGATTAAATTTGGACTTCAGAGTACAGAGTACTTCTCTCCATGCTTTTACAGTCCTTCATAAAAGCTGCCTACTTCCTGACTAGATCCAGGACTCAGAGAAACAGAAAAATGTCAGCTCCATCTCAGCTGCAGCAAGTGTACGAGATCAGTGTTCCTGAGGTTTTGATTACTTGAGGGATGTGACAAAGAAAGGAAAACATCTTGACAAAGATATCTCCTGTAATTTCAGTATTGAAATTCTCTGTCCAATATATTACGGATCTGGGACAGTCTTTATCACAGTTCTGCTCCCCAAATCTTGGAGCGTCCAGATCCTACTGATATAAAATTGCAACTCGGTGGAGACCCCAAATCACCTTGTCTCAATTAATCCTCAATTTAAGGAAAAGAGAGATGGTAGTCCTTTGGCTTTCAGCCATTTCATTGACCATGAAAACAGGTCATTGAGACTGACTAACTGTGATTGCCTCTCTCAAAAGATGGGCAGTTACTTACAGCCCCTTACTTAGTACTGAGATCTGTAATGATGAGCCATTGAATTTTGTGTGTCCTCAAGGGACCCTGGTACCTTTGCACAGCTGTGTTCCCTTGGGCTGCCACTGAGGGCAAGCAAGGGCTAGAAGGACTTCCATCCAGCTCATTCCTGCTGTGCTATACCCTTAGCAACAAAGACGAGTGTGTCAGACATGAGTCAGTAATATGAGAGACCACCTGGAATAAACAAGGCCTCAATCTGTGAATTTTGTGCCTAGGAGTCTTTGGTCAGTTCACTTCAACGATCTGCCTTAGCTTCTGTGGCTTAAATATGGAGATAATTGTGTTTACCATAGAAGATGCAGAAAGATCAAGGGCTGATTTGAAGAGGAAGCCAGTGGTTTGTGTTTTCCCTGTCAGCACTGTCTGGTTTTACATGAGCCGTGAATTTCACGATCAGAAAGTGGCTACTTAACTGCACGGCTCTCCTGCTGTCTCTTTAATTACCGATGCTATCACAAGTTAAAAGATGCTTTGAAATTTACAGGTTCTATTTAGGCTTTTTAAGTACACTGATGAACATCTTTAGATCCCAAAGCCCTTAATTCATAGGTTCTTCTAAGGGTTTTCTTAGTTGTGCCAACTCAGCACAATGTCCAGCAAAAGCTGAGAAGCTCAGCCACTTCGGAAAGATGCTGACAGCAATCTACAGGTCTCCTGTTGCAAAGACATATTCTTCTATCCCATTTCTAGATTGTGTGGCTGACCCAAAGTATATATGGTCCTGATAGTGAATCAGCGGTTACGAGTCACCATGAAACAAGCCTGATTACTGAGCTCATCAGTGACTCCTAGCAGAAACAACACGTGTACACATGCTCAAACTTTTTCTCTTCTTCATGCAGGAATTTGCAAAGTTTGTATGAGTGACTGTCATCATAAGTCAGATTCAGGGAAGTTCCTTTTCTGCATGACATCCTTAAACACAGTAACACATCCTTATGATTTCATATTCAGCAAATAGCAACAAGGAGTGAAAGAAGTCTCAGAACTCTGAGGAGGACTTCTCTGGAGACCACAATGTAAATGTGATTACTGTGGTTAGCCACTCCTTTTCTGAAGAATCCAGCTTATTTTTATGAAGCAACTGCATAATATTTATCTCTCCCCTCATCTCCAACAGCAGCAAGAGGTGGGCACACCCATTTGTTCATCCTCTCAGTGCCTGCTTACTTTCTGTGAACAGAAAGGGGAGATTTAAGACTGCAAGTACATTAGCTGTGGACAATTAAAATACACTGCTTATAGTCAACTCAATTTTAAAACCTGGATTACACATGGTGTTGGAGTCATAACAGACAAGAGTCAGCTGTTTGGAGAAGAACAAGAAGAAAAATAGTGTTTTGGCCATTAAAAATGCCAAGACATATATGTCTTAGGTTTATACATGATAGTGATATAACAGGATTTTTCAGAGAAAATCAACAAGTATTTTGTAGATTGTTAAGAGCATCTTGCATAATGATGATGAGTAGATTCCAGATTTTGTGCTAAAGTAACCTGCTTGCTGAAAATAATAATAAGAATAATAAAAATTAGTTACTTGCTTTGAAATGCTGTTATATAGATAAGTGTGTGGTGTAATATTCAAGATATACCACATCTTCCTTCTCTACTGGAAAATGGTGAGAAAGGCTTGCCACCTCCTAGTTCCATTCAATTTTGTTCAGATCAATTGATTAATCATTTAATCCTACTTAATGCAAGCAGTTATCTGAAAAATGGCATTTTATCTTCCTGCATCATATCATGAATCTTTAAACTAAGGGCAGCTTTAAGGACTGGATGACCTAAATATTATTTTTTAAATGTCTCTAAGGTAATTATAGAGATATTTAAATAATGATATGAAGTAGATTCCTGTTTATGATTGTTAGATTCCTGACAATACTTTCATTATACTTTAAATAATAAGAAAACAGGTATGATATTTGAGCTACATCTACCACCGACTGTAAAGAAACAATGAAAAAGGTAAGACAGCGGCTTTCAAAGGAGACAGAAAGCACAACAGAGTGTGAGTGTTAGTTTTCCTGCAGTCCAATTTTATGTGTACTTCATAAACATTGAACAGTTTGTGCTGTGAATTGTGCTTTGTTCAAGTGTATTTGTATCCAGTGCAGCACAATGTATATTTACCATTAAGATCAGAAGACAGAAAAAGAATATCAAAGAATATCTGACAAACCAAGTTCATATGAAGTATTTTCTCTGAATATTAGTGAAATATAAAGTAGTAGAGCATTATCCAAAGCTTGCTGTTTCTACATTGCTTCATGCATTTTTCAAAAGCAATTTTTGGATTTGTTTTGGATTTCCTGTGTTGGTGGCAGAGCTAAAGAGGTTTTCTGTGAATACAGTAAACTTGCCAAAGATAAGGTAAGCATGTGTCTTTGCGAGTACTTTTTTACATTAGCAAAATCTGTTATTTCCCACAAGCAAGACAATTGGGGGTCCTTCTCAGAAAGCAGTTGTTCTGAAAGAACTTCTCATTTCTAACAAGATTTTACTTTAAGTGATCATTTGAAGGGAGAAGAATCAGGAACTGAGTTATTTTGCATTTCAGAAAGAACATATTTATGTAACTTTCTCCAGTTGCTTCTAGTACTTAACATGGATTAAGCAAGGAAGGGAAGAGATAACTCTATCCCTACTTTGGGATCGTCTTATCCATAATCCCTTCTGAAGGTTTAGCATACCTCATCTAGCCTTTGGTTTTATGACCTGGTAGGATTAGCTGTCAGAATGGCACTGGGTGGATTTAGTAACCACTGTCATCAGTATCGCACTCTTTGCACAACACAACGCTCTTTGCAATCATGAAGCAATCATGAAAAATCTGAGGACCTGGAGGGCAAAGGGCAGAGATACAGCATCAAGGCAGTGACTGCCAAGTAAGCCAAACGTGATCTATATTAAAGCTGCCACAATCACTGGAAGAAATGCACACTGAAATGTGAATTCAAATTTGGGCAACCAGTTTTATTGGGTCCAATCAAAGCCCATCTGTCACCAGGAACAGTAGTGTCCTCAGCAAGACCATGTAATGGTACTTCCCCAAAATGTTAGTGCATCCTTCAGCAGTTTGTGACCCAGGACTTTCTGAGCCCATAGTGTCTTAATCTACAATAGCTACAATTCTTTTCAATAATAATTATATTTTGATTCATAGAAATGAATTTCTCATCCATATATTTTGAAACCATAATAGCACTTATAATGTAAAGCCTCCAGTAGCAAGGGGTTGTACAGCTAACTAGGAGTACATATATACTCTTCATTTTATACTCTACATCTGCTACTTTCATTTGATTTCTCATATTAGAATAGAAAATGAGCAACTATATATCAGCTTAGTCCATGCCACTCATTATTTTATAGATTTCCATCATATCCTCTGATAGTTTTGTGGGGTTCTTTAATAGCAAGAGGAATCCTGATCTGCCTGATTACTCCTCCTATGGTTATCATTACAATTCTAGTTTTAGCCTACTGTATCTTTTTTTTTTTTTTTTTTTTTTTTTCAGATAAGAAGACTAGAAGTGTAGAAAGTACACAAAATATGAGTGCCAGTGAGGAATGGTTTCTATGAATATTTTCGAATATTTTCTAATTTTATTTCACTTATTCACTTTTATTCATTTCACTTGTGACCACTAAGATCTGAACTGATATATTCATACAATTGTGTATTATATTTTTTTCTACTTCCTTACATTGCATCTTTATTCCTGTTCTTTGATTCCTACGCTTTAACAATGTTTATGCATCTGAAATCCTGCACACTCCTTCTGGCGTGGTAAAAACCACAGCAGAGCTCTTCACTATACATGTACTTTTAGGATATTTTTAAAACAGAATCACAAAGTGGGGAAGCTTGTATTATAAATTGTGCCTATTGCCACTTGTCCTGTCATTAGGCAATGATGACAAGAGTCTGGCTCCATCTTCTTACTCCCTCCTGCCAGGTTTTAATGTTTCATATTATTCTGCTTTTACATATACTTGTTGTAGTTTATATTCATTTGTACTTTCCTCATTTGAATGAGGTTCCAGCTTTCTACAGAATGACAGAATCACTGAAGTTGGAAGGCACCTTTAGAGATTGTCTGGTCAAGCAGGAAAATCCAGAGCAGGTTGCTGAGGACCAGTTGATATCAACAGGTGGGGGACTCCACAGCCTCTCTAAGCAACATTTTCCTCTGTTTCACTCACAGTAAAAACAAACAAACAAACCACCACCAAAGTGTTTTCTTGTGTTCACATTGAATTTTTTTAACTTGTTCCCATTTCCTTCAGTTCTGTCAGTAGGTACCACTGAGAAGAATGTGATTTTCTCTTAATACCCTTCATGTGATACTGATACGATCTCCTGGAGCCTTCTCTTCAAGCTACTGTCATAGCTCTGCCAGCCTCCCTTAGTTATATTCATGACTTCACTAAGTTAGCATCATTCTGATACTGTGGAACCCCAAACCAGACCCAGCACTCCATGTGTGGCCACCAGTGCTGATCAGAAAGGAAGGATCACTTCTCTCAACCCACTGGCAGAGCTTTACCCAGTAAAACCCAGGAGGTTTACAGCCTTCTTTGCCTATTGGAATGCCTTCTTAATTCTATCTGTATTTGTTTATCCATATTTGTATCTTTCCAAAACTGCTACTGACAGGTGGTTTACAGCTATGCTGATCCTCAAGTGGGGTGTCATTAAATAGCCTATATTGAGCATGGACTGCTGTAGTTTAACTTTTTGTCTTTCTTTAAGTTCTGTTTCAAATTCCTCTACTTTTTTTCTTTTTTTTTTTTTAATGGATTGGATGTTCTGCAGTTTGTCAGTTCTGCACTGCTGTTGAATGCAGTTGTTGCATTAATGCTCTTTCATAGTTTCATCTGAACTAGATCGTTCCTGACATTCAGGAAAAGATCAGGAATTGTTCTTCCATTTGTTCCAAGCTACATGTTTAATGAAGAAGTTGTTTACGACATCCAAACCTTCATTCCTAGCACCATGTCTTGACATGATATTTTATGTAACCTGCCTTGGATGTAAGGGAAGCTTTCATTGCTATTTGAGTTCCCTTTCTTCTCAGTATCTTTGAGAGACTCAGACTGACTCCCAGGTTCATCATGTCAATCTTCCTCTAATCTCCTTGGCCAGGCAGCCAGCTACACACTGCCAGTCCTGCATCTTTGTTGTCTGCACATTAAGTAAGCAGCTACCAATCTGTGAAAACCTGAGTACTAATAGAGGTAACAGCCACAGGGATCAAGAATTTCCCCAACACAAAGCTGGTTGATAACAAATCTATGACAGCAGCCATGTAGCAGTTCCTTTATTGTAGCATGACTGTAATAAAGGGAGGAAGTGGAAATGGGCATTTGGCACAGGATGGACTCTCTCTCCAAGGCAATACCTCCAGCATACTTGAAATACCTGAATGCAGAGTCTTCAAAGTTAGGCAACACTGAATGTGTGAGCATTACAAAATAAACACACCTCCTCTCCTTCAGAAGCGCAACTTATTTTATCCACCAGCATACTCGGTAGAGGACCTTTGCTTCCATGTCCAACACAGGGCTGATGCCAAGGCTGGCATAACTGTGCTGCCTGTATTCACTTTCTTTTAAGCACTTTCCTCAATAGGTGGCCATGGCAGCACAATAACAAACAGCATGCATCATTAGATCTTCACTTACAAAAAGTGCACTATTTCAGGGTCTTGGAAGCATTCGTAGTATCATGGTTCAGTAACTTCACTGCACATTTCTCTTACATTTAGAATATAACACTATTACAAAACTCCAGGCATGGTGATACTGCCTTGCAACTCTAAGATGTATAGGTAGTTGGTATTTCTTCCTACCATGCCTTCCATAAACATTTATAATGATTTTGTAGCTTATTTGTATAAACCCTTTCTTCTCAAGGGATCTATAAACTTTGGAGGAGGCTCTTAAACAACTACTGAAGGGCAGTTCTTTGAGGAAGAAGCCAGAAATTACATAGCACATCTAAATGAAGAACAATGTAGAAGAGAGAGCAAGGCAAACTACAATCTGTTTGAAATTGAAGCCAAAATATAAGTGGACATATCAAAATGTAATAATGCTAATACAACCTTTATTCTCTTGCAAAAATTGCAATGGGAATCTACAGTTTATATTCATAATCTTTTTTTCTTACCTCTCATTTTATACAAAACAGCACCAGTAAATGAGCAAGCATCTTTAATACCAAGCTGATGTACTGATTTCCAATTATTTCTGTTTCCACTGCACAAATGCCTTCAGAGTTTCATTAGAAATTGTATTCATTCTAAAAAAAAAAAATAAAATAAAATAAAAATCACAAAACTTATAAATGTTTGAAAGGTAAAACTAGCTCTACTCATGCAGGCAAGAATTTTCCCCACAGCAGATTGAGTGTTTCTTGATCATATCTGTCTCCAAACAGTGATCAGACGTAAGGTCCTGGATGGCAACATTATATTTAATCTTCTGTCATCCAAAACACTTGCAAAAAACCAAAATATTTTCTTCTGGATCAGGAGTTTGAATTAGATGACTGAATTTTCCTGGCACGAGAGAATTATTCCTTGTCTTTCACCTAATCCTCCTCTGTTATACAATACGTATTTTTTTTTTCTTCCCCTTGGGTTTGAAACAATTACTTTTCCATTGGGTTTTCTGCATCACTGTGATACTTCCCCTTGATCCTCTAGTTTCATCTGCTCAGCTCTGTAGTGCATCTGGTAGCCTGAATGAAGTTACAGTTTTCAGATCTGTCATTTAGTATTCGGATATACTACTGGGGTCCCCAGGGTCTTGTATTCTGCCTTCAAGATCTTTTGTTCCATCATGCACCATCCATTGTGTCAAGTGTTCCTTCCCCCCCCCCCCCGAAGTATTTCAATTACAAATTGATACTTAGCATTTGGTAAGGACTTAGAAGCCTTTGGTTTTCATTTGTCATTTGAGCTTTCCACCTCAGGTCTTTGAAACATGCTGAGCTTTGGAAGTACTTCTGCAGATCTTCTTGTACGTATTTTTATCCTTTGGTAATTTGCATTCACAGTTGTTTTATTAAGATAAAATGGGATTGAATCATCTCCATCATAACAGGAGCTGATGAGACACAGTACGTTCTCTCCTTTTAGTGGTGGGAGGTTCTAAAGTACCATGGTATGGATCATTTCCTGTTTGCATTGAGCTTTTAATAATCTGTAATAATCCTGAAACAAAATATTGTTTTCAGGGAGAATACCTATTTCTCTGTCTTGTTTAATGTTTGACAGTGCATGAACATCTGTTGCTTCATTTATCAGAAAATATCTTTGTGAAAAGAAACATGGATGTAATGGAGCCTAGAGTGTAGATCTTACTTGATTTGCTTTGGGAGCAGGCAGTGCAGGGGCATGCTCTGTCTGGTTTTATTCCTACAGACAGGAAGAGCAGGGCAGCCCAGATCTGCTAATCATTCCCTCACCAGCTCTGTGGTGTGGCAATAGACCAGATATAAAAGCTAATACAGCCCTGAGGTTGCATTCACAACACAGAAAAGGATTTTTTTTGTCTCCTCACAGCTCCTATAGAAAGGCCCTTCCACCTGTCTGTGGGCAGGTTCCAAAATTTATCCCTTCACAGAATAAAACAAGAGGAGTTTTTCTTCCTCCCATGAAAAGTTGTTAAATTAAGATCTGTGGCTATTAGTAAAAATATCCTATCAATCAACAAGTACTAACAAAATGAGATCAATTCCTCATGCAATTGATATTTATCATGAAAGGAGCAGGTAAGCTCTGCCTATATGTCAAAGGGAGCTACAGGCTACAAAAGGATATAGAATCATAAGCAATAACTAACACATTATTTAAATCTTAATTTGTACAAAATATTGGATAGGTCCAGGGCAAAAGGTGAGAATGAAACTATCTGTATTTCAGGAAATACAACAGGTTATCATTTTCTCACCTCTCAGAATGATGGTCTCTTTCAGTCAGCAGTACTTTCCAGGAGAGAATTATATGTGCCAATATAGCAAATGAGTTACAGAATTCAAGTGCTACAACATAAAGAAAATGAAGCACGAAGCTCCTAAAATCTTGTTTTGACTAAAGCTTAGGAATGGCTGCCCAAACAGTCTTAGCATATCCTTCAGGGAGCACTCTGCACACTGCAGGATCCCCTCTGAGGCCATAGTGCTGCCAAAGCAGTGACCTTATCTTTATCCCCACTCAGATACATGCTCCCACTGCCTCCTTGTGCGCAGTTGGTAAGCTCTAATTCCAGGCTGAAAACAAACCTTGAAAAATAAAGGTGTTTTTTTGTATCAGCATTGATCCCACTCACCTCACAGCTGCAAGACAAGGGCAGGGCTGATGAAGGTGAAGCAGCTGCAGCACATAGCCAAGGGAGGCATCCTCACTTTTGGTGGTAGCACAGCCATTGGCCAGTCTAATCCACTCCTGCAGTCCATACTCAGCATGGATTCAGTCTACCACAGGTTATGAAGACAGTGGGAAATTGGCACACTATGTCAGTGGGAAAGTGGCTTTATTTCCATGTCTGTCTGCTGTTACAGGAGCTCGCATTTCTCCATTTTAGTTGTCTACATGAGGCTGAGAAAGGAGCTTTCTATCTCCACTAATTTTCTTGCATTTTTTTAGTTTTAGCTTTATTACTTGGAAAATTTGTACAAATGTTTACATTAAGATCTATCTTGATTCATAAATAGAATCCATAAGTCAGGAGCTCTGTCTTGTGGCAAACAGTGCATCCACCTCCTTGAGGTATCACCATATTAGATAATGCAGGCAGGTGATAAAAAACAGCCTCTTTTAAATGACAGATTCATTCAACCAGGCTAAGGTAACTTCAGCCTAGGAATTCCACCCACCAAAACCATGGAAACAGGATATAAAAGATCAAACATTAGATAATCAAAATTATATCAACTAGTTATACCCTTGCATACATGAAACAGTAACCAGCAGCTTTGTGCAATGGATGTCGTCCTCTCCAGACATCACATATGCTGCTGGGCTCATTGCATTGCTCTTGGAGTTCATATCAAGCAGGTTACATGTCTGCAGCCAATATAGCCTTCCATTAGTCTTAAGTTAATTCAGAGGTATATGCAACTCCAAACTTCTTGTCCAATTTAATTTTTTTGACTGGTAATGTTGAGACTTCTACAATCCAAGTGAAAATAAGGTTGTTTAAGGAAAGGAAAGAATGTTATTAAGAAAAGTGTTCAAAGACTGATTAAGTCTGCCCACTTGTTATGAACACAGATATTCCTCAGCACTATGCACGAGGTGATTTTTGATGGCTTTTTTTTTTTTAAAACCAACAGATGTCAAGAATTGTACATTAACTACTTCAATATTTCAAATTTAGCAGTGATCCAAAATTCAGAAGTTCTAAACTAACAAGCCTTCATGAGGGATTGCAGAGTATTTTCTGCTACAGCAGAACTCAAGAAGTGCCAGACGTATGTAATTTCTTGAATTTACAAGGAATAAAATGAGGAAAGAATAACAAGCAAAGTAAAAGTTGTCATCTTCTGGTAGTGTGATGTTTTATTTATTGTTTCAACAGCTTTTGGACTTTGCACTTCCCTTCCAAAGCTAGTTCAAATACATATTGATCATGCCACCCACTGCACCTTTGATCAGACCAGATGTGTGATAGTTGTGTGACTCTGATTGAATGGAAGTATAGCACAGTCCCTGAGATAAGACATAGGACGATATAGAAATTCTATAATAGTTCTAAGTAATCAGCCAAGTGCCAGATGTTTCTGTACTTCCACTGAAGCTGAAATTCAACACAGAATATTTTGTTAAAAATAGATGGGCTTTTCCTCCTAATTCTTTAAAATTTTTCCTACATTCTTTTTGCAAAAGATACCATAATATGACTTTCCCTCCCCTTTTAAAAATCTGAGTGTCTAATGTCAGCTTACTAAACTGCTGCTAGGTACATCACCTTTCCTCCCAGCAAGTGGTATGTATACATGTGTTGGTGGAGTAACCTGACCGTGTACTGTATACTCAGTGCTTGGTCTACTGAGAAACAGAACATGATAGGTTCATAAATAGTTTCCTATGCTCTGAGCTGATCTGTTTAAAGTCTGCTCCTTGGGATTGTTTATAATTGATGACTGGAAGCTTCTTTCCTCTTTGCTTCCTCCTCAGCCCTGGGCTTCGTCTCCTGACAAGCGTTCTCCCCACAGAGAAGCACTGGAGAGTCTCCTTTTCAACTTCATGCTGAGCACAGAAGGGTGGAGGAAGCTGCTAGGAGGGAATAGGAGCCCTTTGTTCTCCCAGACTGTGTCCTCTCCCTGCAGTGCTCCCACTGGCCGGCAGCCGGGAGAAATCAATGGCTCTTCTGTGCATCACAGCACGCTGGTGCAAATACTGAGATGCAACTGTGTGAGTCTATTCCTACATAATTCAGCCCATCTTCTGTCACTTCTGTCTGTAAATCAAGCTAGACTCTTGCAGACTCAGCATACTCCTGGTGTTAAGGACAGATAGCTGTCCTCTCAAAGGGCTGTGCCTGGTTTCACACTGGCAGAGGCCTAGAGTCATTTAACTGAATCTGAAGAGTTCCTCACCGCAGCTAAAGAAGCTG
Organism: Lagopus leucura; assembly: GCF_019238085.1. Taxonomy (NCBI): domain Eukaryota; kingdom Metazoa; phylum Chordata; class Aves; order Galliformes; family Phasianidae; genus Lagopus; species Lagopus leucura. The sequence continues at coordinate 35,309,362 of NW_024962334.1, read as the reverse complement.
CTGGGGCAGCCATGGGGCCTGACTGCTCAGACTGAGGAGGTGTGGAGGTTACAGTTATCTGCATTGTACTGGGGTGTTCCAGACAACTGTCAGACCTGAGTCCAGAGGGCTAATTGCCCCCTACTGCAATCTCAGCCATTTCCATAGATTAAAAATTTTCCCTTTATTAACCATTCAACCCTATAGGCAAAAATTCCACAAGTTCTTTCTGCATATGCTGGGCCATCTGCCTTATGGAAATTCATGATGCATTATGAAATTACTAGCAGAAACCATCCAGAATCAACAGGAATGATAGGTCAAACTCACAATCACTCTTGTTTACTGCTCTCTTACAATCTCCCTGTACTTTCATGATTAGGACTGTTATTGATCTCTTACTAGCTAGCATGGAGAAAACACTGTTGGATCTGGCAGTTTCTAGTGACAAATTTGAGTCTGCCAAAAGCTAACCTACCAGGTTTTGATTTTGCAACTTCTTTTCTAGGAGTACTGACCCATTCTCTTTCAGTGATGGCAACAATAGGAAAACCATAAAGGAAACAGACTGATTTCATGTGATACTGCTTTTCAGGTCCCCAGCTGGAAGCAAATATCTCTGCTGTGACCCTGGCAGCACCAGCACTACTGTCCACACATCTCAAGGTGCCAGGGAAACCATGGCAGGGAGCTCAGTGGCAGTGGTTGCAGAACTCAATTCAGCAGCACCCACTGGGTGAGCCCCCAGCTGCTCAGATAAATCCAATCACAAGATTGAAAACTTCGCCACGTTCTTCCTGCAGTCAAGAGCTGAACAACTTCAGGTGTGCAGACTGATTTTCACTGCAGGTTTCTTTGTCATCCTCCTTGCAACTCAAAAAGTCAAGTACCAAAGTGCATAATCAATGAATGTACAGATGCTATAATTATGATATATACCAGAGAGTTTAGCTAAGCAGTTATCATACCAAAAGAGAATAGATAGGATGCTTACCTGTATCCCAGGCTCACTGCAAAACTCCAGAGGAGGGATCTCCAGGAGAGCTCCTTCCCCACTGGCAGTCAGCTCTTAAATGGGCCTTAGGAGAGGTGCAGCCAGGCTCCACCCTTCCGGCAGCACAGGAGAATTGCCTTCACCTGTGCTGCCATGGCTGACTCAGTGCTCGCCTCAGGTGATCAGAGGTTTGGGCTGTGATTCAGCAGTTCCCATACACAAGGCATAAGCCCTTGTGTATAACTGGAAATTCAAAGGCAGGTTCCCAGAAATCTCTTTTCCACAAACTTCACTCCTCAGTCTGGGTGGAAGAAGCTGCTCACAGGACTTACAGCCTGTGCAGACTGTACAGATGCTGTCAGAGCCATGTTCCCAGGCAATCATTATGATTTCCAGGATCTACCTCAGCAAGTCCCATTTCTTTCCTGTTTGCTTGGGCCACAGAAGGTCTTTTCTGAGTCAGCTGTGAAATCAGGATGAGTTTTTTCTACTCCATTCCCCATCGTTATCTGAAAGCAAGACACTGTTCCAATTATTAAACAAGCTAAGATCATGTCTCATTATCACAATCCTCCAATACGTATATTAGTATAAAATAATATTATTGAAATTGGTGCACTGAGTGAAGGAATATGTGTGCATTTTGTGTTATTGAAGGCAGTCAGAAGCTGAGAAAGAGACACAACTGGACACTTCAAGAGCTGTGGAAACGAAAAGCCAGATACAGCATTTCTACAATGCTGTCTTTAGAATGATATGCTTCATTCAGGCTTCATTCAAACACATTAAAGCCTATTTAGTGACTCAAATCTGCCCGATACAGCAACATACAGCGCTCAAATAAAGCTAGTCAGAGTTTTAGCTCTAAACATCTGACATATATAATTATATTCACCATCATGTATCATCAGCTATTATCACCATACCTCTTAGGAGCTTATAAAAGGACCTTAGAAAAGTCCGGCAGCACCACTGAATTCCTCTACCACAGTAGAGAGTAGAGTAGAGACCACCTGCTGTGCTATGATACAGGAACAGCACTTACCAGATGAGGCTTCCCCATCAGTGTGGCCAGTGAGGTATTGGTGCTGATTCTTTTCCTCCTGCCATAGACATTAAAGCAGAGACATTCTGGTATGGAAATGAGGTTCTGCTGTTATCAGTCAGTTCCAGTGCCCTTGATAGCTTTGACAGCTTGCTGATGTCAGCATCAAAATGTCGCATGAGTGACCACCTGTTGTACAGCCTGTCATAGTACGAACTCGTGGCTTCAAAACAACCAGCAGTCTGCCTTTGTTCTTGTCTGTCTTGTAACATGAGAAAGTGCCCATAAGAGATTCTTCATGAAGTGTGGATTTGTGGCTCTTCTCAAAGACTTCATGAATATCCACTTTCCAAAAGCCAGGCCTCTGCGTTGCTGCCCAAAGAGGTAAATGGCATGGTACTCCTTAAACTAACCAGCAGTTACTGCAAAACTATGGTGTGCTCTAATCTGACACAAGGGACGCACTACTAAAACAGACCGAACCTAAGCATGTGCCAGCACGGATGTAGGGAGCTGTCACCTGGTCTGCCTGACCTCAGAGCAGAGTTGGACACAAAAGGTGACCATGTGAGGCTGTCTTTGTGCAAAGCTGCAGGGTGAAGCAGCTGGAAATGAGTCTGCTGGACCAGGAAAGCTTTAATGAACTTGATGAGTTTTAAAAGAGCAGCATTAAGCACCTCCTTGGTCTTGCTAGCTAATGGCAGTATAGTTCTGTGCAAACATTTCAACACAGCAAAACTAAGCTGCTCAGAGCCCTTTGCAACCCATGTAGCAGAGCTGAGAGGGTTGGCTTTGCATTATATCCTATCAAATTGTAAAAAGATGCATCTAGGAAAAGATATAGCAAGCTTAGTGATGATCAACCTTTTTTGCTGTACTAAGAATTTGCATGAGTATTTGTATTGTAACAGACACTGAGCAAGCCCAAACTTCTGCAATTTGCTGCAGACTTTTAACAAGATTGTACAGATAGCCAGTTCTGTGCCATTGGTTTTCCTTAGGGAATGTACAGAAATACAATAAAGAGATCATTGCTGATAAAACCTAAGCCATGATCAACTTCTGACACAAGTATGTAAATGTCTGCAGATAGAAATATATTGACCTGCAGCAGTAAAGCATTGCTTTTTACTGCTTAGTGGTGTACCAGAGTATCCAGCCTTTAATGCATGAGGAATCAATTCTGTACAGGAAGATTTTTTTTTCTCCCATTGAATATAGCTAGTTTGCTTTCCATGGAAGCTACTTAATCTCTCTCTCTGTTTTGTTTTGTTTCAATATTTCAGCTCCCCTATAAGCCAACTTTATTTTTCAATATCACTGATATTCTCCTAGTACTGCAGTTTGCCATAATGTCTTTCAGGAATAGCAGGACTCTGCACAATTCTATTTTGGAGGCAAAAGTATGCAGAAAAGGTCTAAACCCAAAATTAAACCTTTTTGTATATCAGTGCTTGGTCATAGTTCCCATAGGTATCAAAAACTGTTGACCTTCCAAGAAACAGCTGGTGTGATTGCCTTTATCTTAGAAGAGGAAAATGTAGATGCAGCCTGACTATTAGGAAAAGAAGATCTGAAACTTGTCCTGCAAATGTACACAGTGATAAGGTGTTTGTTGTTTTCTAAGTCTGAACTGTGTGGTAGATGAAATAAATGTTCTTTCAGTCTCTGATCAAATCTAGTTTTTTTTTTCGTAACAATTGAATAGACACCTGATGGCTACAGAGGGAGAGCAAACTCACTTTTCTGACACTGTAAGACAATATTCATGAACCTTTGGGACAATAGGAAGAGATCTCTTTCAAGCGGGATCTTCTAAACCCTAGAAATTCAGAGAGCTTTGAAGGAGAAAGATCTGAGCACCAGAACAGAATTCACCATCAGTATAGTCAGTTAAATTAGTATTATAACATCTTCTGTTTCTTCCACTGACTTTAAAGGATGACCAGCACAGATAGAGGCATCAATAGTGTAGCCATTGAATCAGCTGCACCCGCCTGCACTCACTGCTTGGCCAAACGGGGCCAGAAAGTTGGTGTGAACTGCGCCTAGCAGCCACCTGTACAAGCAATTCCCAAAGTGAGGTTATGACCCAGAGCAGGGCTAAGGTGGCCTCCAGGTGCAGGCACAACCTGATGGAAATGCAGTTGTTTGTGCTGATATTGTGCGACTGTGAATCCAACAGAGATGTCCTGAAGGTGGAAATGGCGATACTGCAGACCCACACCCAAAGTTCTTGGTTACCTTTGACAAACACACTTGCTTCAAACTAGAATGGAAATATTGTGGCTATTTGAGGAAACAAAGGGCCCACATTAGGGAGGCTTTTGTGGTCCTGCCTTAAAAGAAGACAGTGTCAGCAAGATGTTGAAAGGGGCTGCTGTAGAAAGGAAAATGTCTCCTTAGTAAGATTTTCACACAAAGAGAAGAGAGAGGCTTTTGAAAGCACCCAGGATATGCTGTACATAGAATAAATGGAAGAAAGAAAAGCCAAAGCTATTAAATTATGTTTTGTCTGTCCTTGATGTTGAAAATTGTTATTATTCAGCAGAGTCTAGTCCATATTTGTTTTGTTTTAATGTCTGGAATACTTTGCATTTCACCCTAATAATCCACTCTGTTCTAAATGTTTATACAGCATGATTTACTACAATGTGGATGTGTAATTATTGCGATGATTAGACAAAACATCTTTGACAAGAAAGGAAAACAGTAGTTAATAATGTTTTCCATCTGTTTGGTAAAACCTCACTTAAAAAGAAAGAGCCCCTTAGCATACAGCAGGGTCCAAGGCAACACCTATGCAAGTACATGACAGCAGTATAAATGCCTAATGAATTCATTCTGATCATTGCTCACACATTTTTGAAAGCACTACCATCTGTTTTATAGATAAATATTACAGTAATTAATGTCAGCACATGTTTATATTATATCATTTCCAGAGTCTTATTTTAGAGTTAAGACCTTTTTCTTTTCAGGGAGAATAACAGCATATTTTAAGCTATTGGCAGGAAATGCAATGTTATTAGGATAAAATGAGTGAATTTCAGTAATGGCTCACTTCTTTATTGGAAAACTTTAGACCATTTAATGCTTCTGTTCTTCATTAAAGGCCAAATATTGGGTCAGTGCCTACTCGTGGAAAGCCCAAAAGAAACTCAAGCGCTGCTGAATGAGGTAAAACTATAGTGAATAATACCACAAAATATTTGAACTCCTGAAATTGGTATTTTAAGTCCCTTTGGCACCACCTTGATGACAGGGCAATGAGGGCTTTCTAATACCTGGCACTGGGCACTCTGGCTCCAGAGTAGCAAATGATACAGGTTTAAATTAAAAGCATGGGTTAGCTCTCACAGAGTCACATCCCTCCTGAGCTCTGTTGCTTCTTGCTTTTCATAAGGCCTTGACGTTGTTGTCTTCATCGCTGATAGTGAATTAGTCTCTCATTAGCAGCAAAGCAAATTATTTTCATTAAAAAATTGCTGTTTCCCCAACCAAAATGTTAAGAAAGGTGTCAATAACAGCGCATGCCCAGGGAATTAAACTGATTCTCACTTAAAACTTCAGCATATATGATGTGCCAGTCAAAGTCTTGGTGAAAAACCCAATGAAGTCAATTAAAGACTTCTGTTGACTTCTTTGGGCTTCAAATCAGGATTTATCTCTACTTGAGCTCCAAGAAAAATATGTTCCAGATGTACGAAAATGTGGATGACAGCCCTGAAACATAACTGTTTTCATTGTGTTCATTATATCAGTAACTTTCTCTGTCCCGGTGAAATTGAGTCACAGCTGAACATTTCCGGTCCTTTTGCCAGTACTTCATTTACCTGTACAAAGATCTGCTGTTGGGAAATCTTTGTCTGGTGACAGACATTGGTGAAACTTGTTTCTGATATGGTTTTAGTTACATCTCTTGTGCTAGACACTGTTCTGCCAGGTCCACCTTTCACTTGAGTGTTAGTGTAAAATGTCTATTTGATGTTTTATCTTTTTGTATTATTTTATTTTTTTAACAAGAGCTGCAGCAGATGCTTCAGTTGCCGAATCTAGTTGACATTTAAGCATCTCTGGAGAGACTTAAATCTTCTAACACTACTCCGTACGCTCTGAGCAGCCAATAGATTTTCCTGGATGTCTTCCACCATGGATTCCACTTAAGCAAGTTCCTAAGTATCCATCTAAGTTTCCAGCCAAGTAACTGCTGCTCAGATGTCTTGCAAAGAAAGCCACTCCATGCTTATTTCCATTAGAAATAGAGAAATAACTCAGAAGGGCAGAAAAGTTGTGGAATAAAACAGAATTGAGAAATAGCAGCCCCATACTTGCAGAGTGAATCTGTTGTTCCCCGAATGCCAATTACCTGCTGCTTGAAAACTCCACAAATTTCTGGCATTTGTAAGAGCTTCCTGTGGGATTGATTGTACTCTCCTGGACGACACAATGACCAAAAGTCCCATAAAATATGGTAGAAATATGCCTTCAGTGACCTCAGTACCCAAAGTCAGGAGGATAGCTGCAAAGATCCTGCCTTCCCTCTTGAAAAATTCAGAAAGTTACAATAATTTTTGAAAAAGCAAAGCAAGCTGGCAGCAACCTGCCAAAGACCACTGAAGTAGCATGTTGAGCCTTCTCACATCCAGCAAGAGAAAACAACCAGCTGCAGCTTCATAGAGGTAATGGTGACTTTGGAAAAGTAAACTCACCAAAGTCCAGAAAGCCTGTTTAAATTTAGGATGGGCTTTGCTGTACTGCTACAAAGAAAAAGAAGAAAACAAAATTATTTTGAAGATCAATTGGTAGTGAAAACTGTGTGGCGTGGTTGATAGCAACACTGTGAGACTGGATTCTGTGGCTTAGAAACCACCTCCTTTTATTATTCCTGTGTAAAGAGATCAAACCACAAAATTCACACTCATGCCTAGAGCTGACCTATTTTATCCTCCGAGGGAAGGGGAAGGAAAGCAGCAAGGTTTCAGAAATGTGGGTTATATCATTATGTGAGTATCCTACAAAGTTCTGCTCCAGATTTAAACTGCTGCCAGGCGTGAGCAGCACTCAGCTTGGGAGTTACACAGCAAGCTCTAAAATGCACGTACATTCACGTACGCCTTGTGGCCATCTGCATCTCCTTCCTTCAGGGAATGCTGAAGGATGAAATATTAAATGTTAAATAGTAGCACAGAACTAGAAATCACTGTCCTAGAGAGAATGCTGTAGTTGCGATTCTGAACACGAGGTTGGAGTCAGAAGTAAAGAAGGGTATCATATACCTCTGAAAGAGCCAGGGCATTTGGGCTGGGGAAGATAATGACATGAATGGCTCTTGGCTTCAGTATTGGTGTTGACACTAGTAGTTTAAGCTCTCTGATGACCACAAGCAGGGAGAGACTTCATTTTGTCTTATCTAAAATACAGTGAGTGCCTTTCCCAGAACAGCACTTCTCAAAGTAGTTCTCGGATGCTCATCTGCTCTGTTCTGATGGCAGTGTGCAATTTGTCAAATCACCCGTGCTACTTCTTAGGCATGTTCCCTAGTGATTTTCCAGCCAATTAGTAGCCTGCATTATTTCTGCCTATTGAAATGGCTACCTAGACACTTCAGGAAAGGTCTCTTGGTTACAAAGGAAGTATATCAAACAACATGACTGCAAAATGCTTCGTAGTAATCAACGACAATTTTATGGTCATGTTTTGCAAACATTGGTATTTGTAAATGGAGCAACAACTATAAACTTTGGAGCTCCACTCCTACATGTAAAACAGCCCAAGTTCTCTAAAGTTGTGATTTTGATATCCTGATATGTGGGGGGAAAAGAGGGGGTAGGCAAAACTTTGTTGTATTCAAGTTGTACAGAATGAAGGGTTGTTTCTATAGAAACGATCATATTAGAGCATCTAATACTCTATCATAGTAGAGTATGGAATAGAATCTGGCATAGAAAATACAGCACTTGCAGATCCAGGAGAGCTTCCAATTGTTTTAGCTGTTTACTTCTATATCAATACTCCATTCCTCTGCCAGTCTAATCAAGTAAGAAGAGCTCGGACTGGACTTCTGTTTCAAAACTTCTATATAACAGAGAAGTCTTAAATAGGAGAAACACCAAATTCAGCCCAAAGGAGCTGTTTTACATTTCTCAAGGTAAAGAATGACAAAGAGAAGTATCCAGCAATTTCAGTGTTAGCTTCACCAATCTTCTGATTCCACAGCTGCTCTCTGCTGTTATTGTCTGCATAGGGTGTGACCGCCTACTTTTTGCTGCTGTATTTCTGTATAAATCTGTTGATTTAGTGCAATAGCACACAGGAAAAATAGGCAAGACACGTGACTGGCTGAAGACTGCAAATCTACTAGCACCACTGATAAAAAGGCTATTCATTTAGATGCCCTACACTTGTCTCACTGCTAACCTCACTGCAATAGATTTGCACGTGGACGCAGCAGATTTGAGGACATAGGGCAGAGGCAGGTGAGAGGCTGTTCAGAGCAAGGCAGCCATGCAGGGCCAGAAGAATGGGGCGGCTTGGAACAGTCCTTGGCAAGTTTTAGTATGCTTGTAATATTTGAACTGGCTCAAGTGGCACGTGTGACAGCTATCTCAAGAAACTGCTGGTTTTGTCAGCAGCTTGATCCAAAGGAAAAGAAAGAAAATTTTTTAAAAATAAATAAAATAAATCCATGCCTATTCCAAAGCAGGCACAGAGCAAAGAGCAGGTATGTCCCAGAGAGTGGAACAAGCGTTCCTGGAGCCTTTGTTCTCAAAGGGATGGGTAGTAAATCATCTAAGGCATCAAGGGAAGACCTGAGCCAACTAAATCAGTCTGGATGGTAATACTCATACTAGCAAGCAGCCAAGAAACTTTAGAAGATTATGATTAAGCACTTGATGAGTAATTTTGCGTCCCTCATTGTAAAAACAGACTTCTGAAATGGGGCTTTCCAAAGTTTGTTTTTTCTGATAAACTGTTTTTATACCGTAACCCCCTATGTCCATACATTTTTAGCCTGTTCCTTCTCTATCAGTGGGGATATCTCATCAGCAGAACGTACATTCTCATAAACCTCAGTATTAGACCATCCAAAAGATTCAGATTGCCTTTATTAGCAATTTAGGTATTTTGTTGCTCTTATGCATTTTCCACAGCTTTTCATAAGGTGTGTATTTTTCTACTCAGACCCTTTCATTCTGCCGAGAGAAGGTGATTTCTCAAGATAAAAAGACTTGTGTATTTTCATTTTCTGTAAATGACTTCTTCAGAAAGACATGGCTTTGACACAGGACTTTAAACAGCACAGAGGCATTCAATTAATTTGTATGAATTCTAATTCTAAGAGATGCACAAGAAATAAATGGGCATTTGAAATACACGGCCTCGGTCCAATGATGTTCTGAGCATCCAGAAATAGCAAAGAGCTCTGTACGCTTAGAACTATGCAAACACCAGGTACCTGCCCTAACCCCAGACAATACCCTATTTAAAAAGTGGCTAATCTTATTTGAAACACAAATGAAGCTTTCAAACCAATTAAGAGCATTAATGCTATCACTTTTGTACCAGCAGGTTACTTTGATTTTCCATTATTTTTGCAGGCCTTTTGCCAGTAAATCATTAGAAATAAAAAATAGACACGCTAGAAACCACGTGACTACGCATCTCTTTTGCCACTGTGTAGCAAATGGGTATAATCCATCATCTCCAATACCCCTTTTAATAGTATCCTTCATATTTCAAAGAATTTAACAATCCAAGTGACAGTATAATTCTTTCCTTTGATAGCCAAGATGTATTCAAAGGTAACTTTTTTCCCTAGTAGCACTTTCTTGTTTCTTTACCAAAATAGTCGTTAGATGCAAAATGCCTTCCCTTTTTTAGCCAACTTGAGGAACGCTGGAAAGATCTGGAAAAGACATTTGAATTCCTCGAGTCTCTCCCAAAAATCTTCACAATCTTCCTGTCATTTCTATTCCTTTTACAATCCATCTGATACTGGATCCTCATCAAGTGCCTGAAAATATTTAAGTAAAATGTTTTGTCAATGGCATGTTCAAGACATTAGATTGTGAGCTGTCTCTTCCCTCCTGTCAGGATCCATTAATTGAGAAGTAGTATTTTTACTAGCAATGAGCCATGCATGGCTTATTTGACTGAGCTGAGTACCATCATCCTTAGTGGAAAGAGCATGAAATGATCTGAGGCTACGAATGCATGTTTCAGTAGTGTCAGGACTTTTATATTGCAAAGTCTCCCTGCTAGTTTGTATGAATAGCACAAATCCCATGGCTTAGTCCCTATGAAAACAAATGAAAAAAGCAAAAATAATTTAGCAATGAAGTATAATTTACTCACTCAACAACACAGTTTGTGCACCAATTTAGCTTTCCGCTGGGTTATGCCAGTAAATTGACCTACTTGAACAGGCCTATGCCATGGAGAAAAATTGGCCCTGAATCTATTGGTTTTGTAAATTCTTTTCATAACACAGGATGGCTTAATCAAGTGTATTTGTAAATGTGCTAACAGTACATCACTTTGAAATGCTATATGCAGCACACATTCATGGTTCTGACACTGAAACATGCTCAGGGGATTTATAATGCTAAATAGTTGTCAGTCTCTTCAGGAGGAGCAGACAAATTCAGGACACGATGTGCTTATCATCCATGCCTTTAGCTATAGTTGCTTTTCTTTACCAGTCATCAGCTTTCCTATGCCTGAGAATCCAGCACGATTTGATGTTTTTCACTGAGGCACAGTGGTGATTGCAGCAAGAAAAAATGCAGTAAGAAACTAAGAAACCCGTGCTTGCTGCTGTGGCATTTTACACATCTCCTGTTTATCTTTGAACTGCTGTTGCCCAGCAGGGATTTCTAATGGCAGCTCTTTCTACACACTGTATTGTAAAAATCCTATGTATCCTATTTGTCAGGACCATTTCCTTTCTGTATCTGTACAGCATTGTGATCCAGTGGCAGCAACTGATGTTGATATAGCAGTCCAGTATATATGCAGTACATAGTATTTATATCATATCTATTCAGATCAAGAATCCAGATGCTTCTCACAAAGAAGTAGCAATAGAACCCCTGGTAACTGGTTTTGAAATCACAAAAGTGGCCTGACAAAAGCCTCACTTTATTAAGAGCCACTTTCAACAAGGATGTGCTCGCAGCATTTCTTGTATCAGAAAGCAAAGCATGCAAGAGGGCGAGAAGTGCAGCAGCACCAGAAAGAAACATTTGAAAAGAATAACAGGAATGGAAAGTACTGCTGGTTGCCATGTGGAATAGTATTACGATGGAGACTGTCACTTTTTCACCTCTCACAGCTTTAGATTTAATCTTAGATTTTCCATTTTGAATTCTGCACATACGTTAAGTGAAAAAAGGGAGAAAAAAAAAGGTAGAGAAAGAAAGAAAGATCTCTTCCCCCAGACCAAAACTTTGTGCTGTAGGAACACAGGTCTTCATATTCCTCCACAGCTATTATAATATTCTTGCTAATATTTGTCTGCTATCATCCATTCACTCATGTCATCACTAGCCAGACTATTAACTACTACATTCTCGCACGCTTTTGTAAGTAGCTGTAAGTATGTGTTTTACATTAACCAAACACTTCACACATCACCTGAGAGGGAGCTTTGCCATGGGCTCTGCACATGGTTTCATACCACCCCTGGCAAACAAAAAAATGCCCGACCTTCACACTAGTCACTGCAAACAGTTCCCCAGAGCGCGTCCTTTCTCCAAAACCACCGTCAGCATCATATATTTAGGAGAAGCCAGAGGTGTGAGTTGAGAGGGATCGGAGATGAGCTCTGAGGGAACTGAGGTGAGCTCTGTGGGTTGTGAGGTCAGCCCTGAGGTACCGACGGTTTCCTGCGTAGCCCCGCGCCGGGCGCTGCCGCGTTCACCACGGCCTTCTGGCGCCCCCTGCCGGGCGCTGTCCGTAGCGCAGCCCGCGGCCTCTCGTGGCTGCAGGACCGCCTTCCCTCGCAGCTTCCCATTTACGGCCTTCACCAGCAGCATGGATAAAAATCCAAACGATGGAAAGTTTAGATTTCTGACATCCGTGCCTTTGCCTATCAGATTTCAAGATGTCAGTAAGAAGCGCTAGTATTTTTCATACCGTATTACAAAAATGAAAATTAAACTTCTCGCATCTTCATTACAACTCAGAAAAACTCAGAATCTTCAAAGAAAAATGCATAAATAAAAATATCACCATAATTGTGACAAACACATGTAAAATGGCCACCTGATATTCACGTTTAGTTACTTTCAGGTGCTCCAGAGTCATTATTTCGAAAGCTACTTAGTAGGTGTGTTGTTGCAGCTTCTGTGCAGGTATCTAGAGACCAAGATAGGCATATTTTAATAAATGGAGAAAAGCAAATAATAAACAAATTGTCTCATAGGGGCTTGGAAAAGGGTTTTAGTTTCATCGCAGAAGCTGCTGGTTGTTTCTTAAGACAGCTGTCTTACAAATAGAGTTGGGGCTATCCCAGTCCCAACTGCTCCAGGAAAGAGCTCCCAGCTGCTCTGCTGAGCAGAGGTCACAAACTGCCTTGCATTTCTGTATGTGCTCATAATGGCTGTTTGCAAGGGCTGAATTGGTAGCTACAAATGCTGTATCCATTCACTCGATGTTCCAGGGGCAGACATGGAATTGATTATCTGCTTGTATGAATGCTTGTATAGACATACGATGTACTATGGCTTTTAGATTCTGGCCTGAGGAAGCTTGCCTCTCAGCCATCTCTTTCCGTTGGAGTCCAAAAGAGAGAAATGCCTCCTGGTTAGTCTGTGGAGTATTAATTATTGCATTTCTCCAGGATCTTTGCTACACACAGGGTGGAATATGTATGGGATATTATGCTTTCAGAATAAAAGCTGTTTCTGTGTAGAAGAATGAGCAGTCAGTGGGTTGAGAAATGGCATCTCACTGTGTAGAGAAGGAGTTAGCAGCGAAAGCACACTGCATTAACTCATGTGTCCTTAAAGGCACTTTGTGAGTATCACCAACTTGACTGTTATAATTACTTCCTGATGAACTGCTATGGCAAGAAGCCACATACTGCTCTGACCTCAGTTCACTTTGGGAATTCTCTCTGACCTCAGGAAGAACTTGTGTGGATTTGAGCCAAGTTCTGTGATGGGATTTGTGTCAAATCAGCTATTTTCTAACATAACCAAGGCCATGGTGATCTGTTTGTGGATTGTTGTCCAGCTGTTCTGATGCAGCTTAGGCCTTGAAGTGCCTCGTTGCAACTGCTGACAGGAAATATATTGCAAAATCCTCAAGTTTTTCAGTCTTTCTTCAGCATCCATGGTGGAACTGAACGGAGTACATCTGGATTAGTTCACACTTCCAGCAATTCCAGTACACATCTACATGAGATGACTTAATTTAAGGACTTGACTGAGATTTTTTTAAAAGTAACTTTAATTAAGTCAAGATAGGAAATTCTTATTTTGAAATATTTGCACATGAACTTACACTGAAGTATGTGCAGCCATGAAGGGAAAAAGTTTTGGTTACCCTTACAATGAAAGACCAAGGTAATGTCAAAATTCCACTTGCATCTTTGCTGAAAATCCCTGGCAGTTCTACCCCAGTGGAGGAGTGTATTAGGAACCTCCAGCCCCATGGGTGGAACAGGACGTCCCTGTGTGCCACAAGACGAGCCAGTGGGTAAGAAGACCACACTGGCTGAGGAGGGAGCTCCAGGTGAAAAAAGAAAGTTTACCATCTTTGAAAGAAGAGATAGGCAACTCAGGAAGAATACAAGGATGTTGCTAGAGCATGCAGAGAGAAAATTAGAAATGTGAAAGTCTATCTAGAACTTGATCTGGCCACAGCTGTTGAAGATAATAAAAAATGTTTTTACAAATATATTAATAGCAAGAGGAGGGTCAAAGAGAATCTCTGTTCTTAATTGTATACAGCAGGGAGCATTATCACTGAGGAAATGGCTGACATTCTCAGTGCCTCTTTTACTTCTGTCTTTAGTAGTCAGACCAGTTATCCTCAGGGTACTTCGGTCCTTGACCCGGAAGTCAGGGATGGGGAGCAGAATAAACCCTCTATGATTCAGAAGGAAACAGTTAGCAACCTACTACTTCACTCAGATTGTCACAAGTCCACTGGGTCAAATGGAATCTACCCAAGGATACTAAGAGAGCTGATAGAAGTGCTTATCAAGTCACTTTCCATCATTCATCAGCAGGCCTGGTCAACCAAGGAGGTCCCACATGACTGGAAACTTGCGAGTGTGATGCCCTCTACAGAAAGGGTTAAAAGGAGGATCTGGGGAACTGCACGCCTATCAGTCTGACCTCTGTATCAGGCAAGATCACGGAGCAGATCATTTTGAGAGTGATAACACAACATGTGTGGGGCAATCAGAGGATCAGACCCAGCCAGCATGGGTTCATGAAAGGCAGGTCCTGCTTGATGAACCTCATCTCCTTCTATGACCAGGTGACTCACCTAGTGGATGAGGGAAAGGCTATGGATGTAGTCTGTCTAGACTTTAGTAAAGCCTTTGACTGTGTCTCCCATAGTATTCTCCTGGAGAAGCTGACAGCTCATACCTTGGGTATGTGTACTCTTTTCTGTTTAAGAAAACTATCTGGACAGATGGACCCAGTAATTGGTGGTGAATGGAGTTAAATCCAGCTGGTGATGAGTCACAAGGGGTATTCTTCAGGGATGAGTATTGGGACCAACCCTGTTTAATATCTTTATCAATGATCTTGTTGAGAGAATTCAGTGCACATTCAGTAAGTCTCCAGGTGACATGTTTTAGTGGGCACGGTGGTGATGGGTTGATGGTTGGACTAGTTCATTTTAGAGGTCTTTTTCAACCCTGATGATTCTATGATTCGAAGGTCTGACAACAAAAGAGTTGAGATCTTCCTTATGGGCCATCAGCTTGCAGTGGAGCAGCCATGGAGCCAAACTAGCCAGGCTGCCTTTGAGAAACATTTCCTGAGAGACACTGTCCTGACAGTTAGCTGGATCACCTCCAAGAAACACCTCCTTGGTTGGCAGGAAAGTGTATGTGTTTCATCAGCTTAGTGTGACCAGAATCTGTTAGCATGGGGAGATTTGCACTGTGGAAATATGGCTTTGGCACCAGGAACTAAGAAAGCAGAAGGCCAGGAGTCATTGTACCAGAATGTAAATATTCCAAAAAATTAAATGTTTCTGTGTGAGAGAGATGAATATGTGCATTTCTATCAGTCTTTCTATTTTGTCAACACCATGCATACAAGGTAATCAATAGCAGTGCAAGAAGGATGAACTGAAAGTTTTTCATGTATGTCTCCTTGTCTCTTGCTCTTTGGCATGTAAAGACGCAGAGAAACAGAGAGGCTGAGTGAAGCACAGCATAAATACTTTTGTCCCTACAAACTTACATCTCTAAGTCATTTCTTGCTTAGGGGCCCAAGTCATTTTGGCAGATTTGAAAACATTACTCAGAGAGTTACTGCTGCATTTGGAAAGGTGAACTTTGTGAAGCTTTTAATCTTCTTTGGCACAGTGCCTAATGCAGTGGACCCTTTGCTGTGATGCAGTCCCTTAAAATTATGGCTGGACTAGTGCTGACAATAACGAGACAGAGAGAATGTGCTGCCCAGAGGCTTATGGCTGAAGAAAAAAATTAGTGGCAAGCAGTTCCAGGTGTTGGTGAAGAAGTCATCGTAAAGTCTGGAGGATGAAATAAAATTGATGTTTTCTCTCTGTGCCTAAAATATAAACAACCTGAGCTGATGCAGACAATCCTCTAATTTCTAAGTTGGCAGCAGTTTAGGTTTCTCCCATCAAGCAAAAGCATCAAAACAACTTACTGCACCTCATAAGTCATGAAATACTCTTCTTCCTATCCCAAAGCAGGACTTCTATCCTTACCATAAGCAATTTCCAGATATTTCCATGCCCTTCAGCAAGCAGGATAATTATAACCCTTCTTTGCATACCTTTTGCTTTTTTGAGCTGATTGCTGAGTGTTCTCTCTTATGTAATGCTGTAGTGACAGTTGTTGCTCTTTTTTTTAGAATAAATAGAACATTCTGAACATTTAATTTTGCCACTGCATAAAAGAAGGTATGTCCTCTCCCAGCTCATGCTGTATGTTTTGTATCCACAGTACATGAAAAGAATTTGATTTCTATTGTTTTTTTCATCGTGCAGTAAGTGTATTTGCTACTTCTTTGAACACCAGAATGAACATCTGGTTTTGGTGCTCGCTGATCTGCCAAGTCAGAAAGCTTTGAATATTTTGCCAATCCATTCACTCAGCATTGAACTGATAACTGATATCAGGAAAGTCACTGGAGGAAAATGTAAGAAACAATGGGCTGTGTAACAGACAGTGTAAATCTTTCAAGGATAATTTTTGTATTATTAATTTTATCAACGTGGCTACAGACAGCTCCCCCCCACCCCCCCACCCCGATTCAGTGTACTTGTATCAAAGAGCTGCTTTAGAAATATGCAAAGCAAATAGTTTCATTGTGAACATATATCTGTGAAATATTTTTGGCAAATAAAAACAATTTTGGAACTGAATCATCAGCAGTGGTAAATATGAAACAAAACAAGTTGCCTTGATGCTTTAAGAAACCAAACATAGAGCTTCAAAGCATCATAAATATAGAACTCAACTATTCCATGAAAGCAGCCAGAATTACGAGGAGATATCAAGAGGGAGTGCAAGGCATTAGGAAAAGCTTTATTTACAGTAAGTGTAGCTAAGGGCTGAAACAAATTACTTAAGGGTGCTGTGGTGTTGCTGTTGCTGGAATTTTTCAACGATTGGCTACACAGTAACTGCCAAGAAAGGTTCCAGAAGAATACATTTTGTTTTGAGTTATCTCTCAGGATCTTTTCTTTGATTTTCTTCAAAATACTGAACAGAAGAAAAAATCCTGGAACAAGTCTCTCCTACATTTCCACACACCATCCAGATCTGACTGTGCTTTTAGTTGCATAGTTGCTTCTCCTGCTAGGGCCTGCTAGCCTCCCTTCTTGTTTTTCCTTCCCTGGTTTTGACATTTCTGATTCTAGCCAGTATTTTCAGTATTTGCTTTTCATCTGGCCTGTCTGCTCATGGCAGTTACCTCAAACTTGAGCCATCAGATAAAGTGCTGCCAAGGCTTCAGCGGCAAGTAAACATAAGACTCCAAATTAAAAACAGAAAAAAAAGATTATGGAAAAATAGTTTAAAAAAACAACAACAACAATTTTTTAAAAAGGAAATAATCTTACTGACAGCTAAAATGTTTTCAGGAACTGTGTTTCCTACAGCCAACATCTCATCATCCTAGCGCCCAGCTAACGGGCTTCCTGCCCAGTGCTGGTGTGAGGAAGAAGTGCAAAAGAATCTGGCTGTAGTGGAAAGTCGAGGGGAAAATGAGGTGGAACGAGTTTGCGTGGCCCACTGCCATGGTTCAGCACGGGGTGAGGCTCCATCAGCAGCTCTGCAGGGCGGTGACAGCCCACACCCAGCCCTGGGTTCCACGTGGGCTCCAGCCCTCTGCAGCTGGGGGACCTTCCCCCTGGGCACACGGGCTGCCTGTTCTAAACATGTTCCCCGGAACACATAAAGCAACATTTTCTCTCCAAAGCTGTGAGTTTTCCCTAGGAAAGTGAAGCAGCTCACGTGTCCTCTCAGCCCTTTGGTCTCACTCGACATGAAGTACCAGCTGCTCCCCAGGCTCAGCCTTTGCAGTCTCTCATCACACTTCCATAACTGTGAGGAGGACTACAGTCATTTTCTTTCATAACTTTTGATTGTTCCATTGTGGAACATTTTCTCCACTAATGAATAAAATAAAATAAAATTAAAATTAAAATTAAAAGGAAACAGAAAGGGACAAAGAGATGGAACAAAAAGCAACAGTGCAAGATAAGATGGAGAGCAGCAGGAAGATAAGCTTGTGGCCCTGCAGCTGAAATGCCACCTGCAGACAGGTGGCCTGGAAGCCGAGGATGGTTTTAATTTTATTTTACATGGCACACAATATAAACTGATCTATTCATATGCCTCTCTCTCCTCCTCTTTCTCAGACTTATTCTTTTCTTGCATATTGCATATTTAATTCTGTGGGTTTTGTTCTTTTTCAAAAGCAGGTTAAGCAAACACATTTTAGACAGATAAACAGTCAGCATGTGAAGCCTTCTGATGCAAAGTGGGTTTTAAGAATTTGCCTTTCATTGCCTAACAGTCCAGAATTATCCATAGATTAAAATCTTGCTGTGCCATGGGAAGTATGTGAATTCCAGGCCTGACAAAGTAATTTTCCATGAGATTGGTGTGCAGTTTTGCTGAGGGCAGCTCAGCAGAATATATTCACCAGTCCCCGCACTGCCAGGCCAGCCAAGCAGCCCATGCCACCTTCACTGCTGCTGGTTTCAGTAACACAGGGAAGCTGGTGTCCTAGAGAACAGCAAAAGAATCTGACGTCTCCCAGAGGAATAAGGAAAGCATGACAGGTGGAAGGGAGATGTTCAAGGCTGAGCAAGGCTTGTAATTTCATGTCCTATGCTTGCTTCTGTATACAGACTTTGTTTTACCTGGTTTAGATGAGAATATCTGTGTTCTTAATCAAAGGAACCCATCAAGCCCAGGCAAAGCTTGCTCATGTGTGAGATCCAGATTTGAGTCCACCATTTCAGCAGGTTTGCTATATACTGGGATGTGAATTTGTTCTCAATTTCCCCACGAGCTCTCATTCCCAGACCTTCCCAGATCTCTGTGCTTTCCCTGTGCATTGCCCAGCAAAGTGCTGTACCTGGAATTTCACTATTCAAATCCTGGCAAATTAAGATAAACCTTGGTCTCACGTACTATTTTTCCTCTTGGCAGCACTTGTTCATGTTGTCATGTACATCAGGTGCAGGTTCAAAAATTGTAGAGGAAATCAAGTTTTCAGGAGACAGATCTAGATGATGCTACACATACTGGCAGTAATCAAAATTTTCAGTTTCAGTTCTGTTCCATGAAAGTGTTGAACAAATTGTGTTTTAATTCTCAGATGTTCTGCACCTGTTGTTTCTCTTTATTTGATGAATGTGGTAATGGAATTTATGTTGAGCAAAATGCCAGTTTTTATTTAGCTTTTGTATTTTTGCAGCTGCAGCTTCTGCCTTTAAAGTCCAGAACTGGTAGTGCAAAAGCCTTTGGCAGTTCAACAGTCCTTCTCAGCAGCAGAAATGTCCAGACAGGCTATGAGGATTTTCGTGATCACACCAGTACAATGCAGTGGCCACTGGGACGCTCAAGCAAGGAGCACAAATGTGCTCCCAGTCAGGACTGCATCCAGTTTATATTTCTGATATACAGAGCTAGTGTGAAAGAAAGAGTAGCCCTTCTTTTTCCATCAGATTTCTATTAAGTATCACTTACCCACTGTTTGAGGACATGTTTTTACAAAGCGTTCTTTTTCTTCTATATTTGGGTGTTATTTCTGGTCTGAAAACAACTGAACTTCCAGGATTCTGAGCATTGCTCACTGACCTCTGCAGAAACAGCCATCCCAAACAGTACTGTATTCAGCTTATGTAGTTTTAATTTCAGTTTTCTTTTTCCATAGTTTCCAGTACTGGATTCAAGCTGTAGAACACAACTGGGACATGTAAAAATGAAGAAAGGCATTTCTTCTGCTGAGTGCTAAAGCCAATTATTTCTGAAAAGCACTAGTAAACTTGGCATTTCCATGGGCAAGCAACTTGGCAAGTCAAGAGCAAGTGATTGACTTTTTTGTGTTCAGTTGCTCAGCTGCATTTTCTATTGCCAACTTGAGGCATTAACTGAAATTGGAGAAATAATACCATTGGTTTCCTAGTGGGATGGGCAGCCTGTATTTTCATACACCATTTGAAACATTGTTTCTCCTAAACCTAGTACAGCTCATGGTCATACTCACAGAATCACAGGATCATTTAGATTGGAAAAGACCCTTGAGCTCATAAAGTCCAACCATTCAACTAACTACCATGTCCACTACTAAACCATGTCCCTAAGTACCACATCCACACATTTCTCTCTAGGGATGGTGGCCCCTGGGCAGCCTGTTCCAGTGCTCAGCCACCCAAACACAACCTCCATGAAGAAATTCTTCCTGATATCCAATCTAAATCTTCCCTGGTGTAACATGATGCTGTTCCCTCACATCCTGTCCTACAGTTCCAAACTATGTAGCTTCTGATTTGTGTAGAGATGCTGAAAAAAACAAGGTTTCCATACTAAAAATCCAATATAAAATTTGAGATCACAGAAACAGATCTATTCATCAGAAAAACAGCTTACATTATGCACATTTTTCCTTGTATGGTTCTTAACTGGATCATAATAGTGTAAACAGGTAAATCTTCCAAATAGAATTTTCATAATATGAACTTTGTCTGCTTTTGAAATTGTCAATTTTACTACCTACTGGCTTAATTTCTGAGAAAATAGATTAATTAGCATTTTTCTTCTCAGTCCACATATTGAAATGAAGACCTAGTTTGTTGATTTGAGACACTTCGTTATTTTGATTTCCTAATGGTTTAGCCATAAATTGAGCTGATGGCAAGAAATTAGAGCTCTGTGCAAGATCTTGTTTTTTTGTATCTTGATTTTGAATCCAACATTTGGATGTAATCTACCTTTATTTCTGTTCTGAGAAATGTAAGGATATTTTTCTAAACCAGTACCATGGCCCAGGTGGCTTCCTCAGTTGTCACACATGTCATGAGCAAATGAAGCTGCTCTTCTGTTGAGGTCTGACATGTGTAGACATGACATGAGTATCACTGTAATGCATTTTATCTGACATTCAGTCGTACACAGCCCCCTGTACAGTTTCCTAGATTTTTGCCAAATGTAGGCCATAAGCTTACAGTTGTTTCATCTACGGCTACTTTGGTTGTGTTTCCCTGAAAGTTCAACAAAATCAGTCTGGCTGTCTTCTCAAGAGCAATAGGAGAGCTAACTGCACTGGTTTCCTCATACTCCATAGGGAAAGCATGTCACTGAGAGCAGAGTCATCAGATCCATTGTAGATGTTCCATTTTGGATCAAACAGCCATGGCTCACAGTGTTTGTCAGTCACAAATGACTATAAGGGGAGTTCAGGGTGATCAGCTGACATGGAGATATCAACTTTGAAGCACTGCCGTTTGTTCATATCACTCCCTCCTTTGTTTAATCTATCAAAATGTCTCTGAGAATAAGTCTGTGTGCTGTCTTTTATTTGAAGAGAATTAACACACCTCAGTAGTTTTTCTGTACACAGTTCCCTGGCTGTAATCGGCTGATTCTTGTGGAGGAGTGGGTCAAGATGCTCTTCATTTTGTGGTGAGAGGCTGTGCATGGCCATCTAGAACGTGTCTTGTGTTTCATGTCACTCTTGCCACTGCTGCACTGCACCACCCACTGCCTCACTGTGCTCACATCTACTGTGTGATCTCTACCATTGTTCAGCAAGCATCAACGAATGTCAGTGGGTGCAATTTTTTTCTACATGGATGAATTCAATTTCACACCTTTGCTTCCTATGCACTTTCATGTCAGATGCCATTTTGTCAGCCTGCCCCTCTGCTGCCATCTGTCAAGTGGCAATACAATGTAACAGGATACTGGTGAGAAGGTTCAACCTCTACAGCCATACTGCCAACATGTGCCGCTGACATTGTGGACCATCATAATAAAATAGGGAGCATTACTTCTGGAGCAGCCCTTGTATGCTGGGATTTCCAAAAATGGCTCATTGCTACCCGAGCATCAATGAAGCAGTTAACAAAATGAAAGAATAAGAAACAAGGGGAAAAAAAAAAAAACAGCCATGTTCCAAAGAGTAGTATACACACCTCCCTTAGAAACAGGCTGAAGTGAGACATATTTTAATCCTTTAACAACATTGATTAAAGCATTTACATGGATTCAAAGAAAATACAGATTGTCTTTGTAGGATCCTGGTGTTTGACTGACTGGGCTCAGAGCCAAGGTAGCTCACCTGGGACAGTGGGGAGAGACTCCCAAAGGCACTGGCCACAACTAGCTCCAGTCAAGGGGGATCTGCATTAAAACCAAGCCTGCATCACCTGGGTAACACCAGAGCTACAACCACAACTGTGTAATGGCATAGCTTGGCAACAGTCCCGGATGCAAGTCTGAGCAAGTTCTGCAGTCCAACCTGCACGTTATCAAGCATTACATGATCCATGCAAAACAAAGAAACATAATGGTTTATTTGTGTGAAAACATAGTTCAGCCTGAAAAGTCCATTCACATAACAAAGAGATGCTCTGACTAATTGCCCAGGGCAGAAGGCAAACCATGCAACTCTGAGTACATTTTTCAGATAAAAGTTCTATCTCTTCTCATTAATTTATGCCACTGCTGCGCAGAACATATCTGACTAATTACATTCATGGGTATACTCAGACCAGGGGAGGCAGGCATCTTTGCAGATTGCCTACATGTATCATTTCAGGATCTGAGTGGAAAAATCAATGTTTTTCCACAGGCTGCGCTAGGGATGTGATTATCTAATGACTGAACACGCATCCTGCTAATGGGATCCTTCCTGTGATAACGGGACTGAGAGTTTGGAGACTGAGAGCCTTTGAAAACACACCCCAGGTGGTTAATGCTACCTGAGGATCATTGCAATGGCCGAACAATATTGTCACTAAAAGCTTTCTGTGAAACATAGAAACTGACTTCTTCAACAAGTAATTTATCTAATTACAGTCCTGATTATGAACAGAACATTGTTTTCCAGGCAGAAAGGGCAGCTGCAGCTTTCTTCTAGCTCATGTCTGCCAGCAGCTGACAAAGAGCACTGAATCCAATCCAAGGGTCCAAGCAAGATCTGCAAGAGTCTGCAAGGGTCTGTTTGCATGCTCCGGCGATGATATTTGACAGTACAGAAGAGCACGCAGGACTCTGTCACTGCTCCTGTTGCACTGTCACAGCAATGCAGGCTGTTTCTGTGTTTCTCCCAGGCCATCCTGCTGCTTCTGGATAACTTTCCCTTCCCTTCCCTTCCAGCTGCTTGCAGGTTTCAGGCCATCTAACGTATCTCCTACCTACTGTGTCATCTGCTTGCATTTCCCACTCTGTCTTTCTGCTTATATGTCCTACACATTTGGCAGGCAGAAGCAAAAGGGCCCTCAGCACCCTGCCACTGCTGTGCTCCTCTGCACTGCGACCTGCTGCTGTAGGACTGCCAAATGCTCCCTGCGCCAGCTGCAGCTGAAATGCACATCTCCAGAGCCTTTTTCAAAATCAGCTTTCTTATTGTTCTTACTGTGTGTGGGTTAGAACGCTCTTGGTTTTATTCACATATTCTGGCCCCTTTATGGCAGATCCTGAGCAGCAACCAAAAGCAAAGATGTGGAAGGCAGGAGCTGCCCTAGCACTCTCTCAGAACACAAGTGCCATCAGGAGGTGATGAGAGCCTGGCTTTCCCCACAGTGTGTGGCTGGGCACTGCTGCTGGCCCAGCAGAGGCAGCTTGGGTAAGAGAAAGCCAGAAAGCAGCAGTGCATTCAGCCAGCCAGAGTTGGCGCTTTGGCCTCGTGGTCAGACCTGACTACCAAGGCTTTGATCAACAGATTACAACTACACAATGTGAAGGTGTACCTGAGATGTTCATGTGTACTTAACCCAGCTTCACTGCCCACAGTGCTGAATGTGTATAACAGCCTCAGGAGCTGGGGATACAAGCTCTGGAATCAGCTGGGAGGATCCATCCTCTTTGCATCCTCATCTCAGGTGTTTGTTAGACATTGAGTCCTCTCTGCATTATGCTGAACAGTCCCAACTCCCTCTGCCTTTCCTCATAGGAAAGATGCTCCAGGTCCAGTACTGCCTTTCACTAGACTCTCTACAGTATGTCCAGGGCTTGGTCCAGCTTGGTCTTGAATACCTCCAGGCATCCACATCATCTCAGGGCAACCTGTTCCAGTGCCTCACCACCCTCTGAGTAATGAATTTCTTTTTAACATCTAACCTGAATCTCCCCTTCTTATTTAACATTCTTCTCCCTCATCCTATCACTGTCTGTCCTTGGAAAAAGCTGCTCTTGGTCTTCTTTATAAGACCCTTTAATTAGTGTAAGACTGCAATGAGGTCTCTTCAGAACCTTCTCTTCTCCAAGATGAACAAGCCCAGCTTCTGAACATCTTTATGGCTTACTTCTGGACCTTTTCCACATTTTTCTTCTGTTGGGGAACAGATTTGTACACAGTACTCCAGATGGGGTCTCATGAAATCAGAGTAGAGGGGGACAATCGCTTCTATTGACCTGCTGGCTACAAAAAGTTTTGGCGCTGAGAGGGTGGTTGGGCACTGGAGCAGGCTCCCAAAGGCAGTCAAGGCACAAAGCCTGTCAGATATCAAGAAGTGTTTGGACAACACTGATTAGCTCTATGGGCCAAAAATGTTCACAGTGACAGTAATCAAACAGTAGGACAGGTTGCTCAGAGAGGCAGTGGAATCTACATACTTGGAGATATTTAGGACTTCACAAGAATAGGCTACAAGCAATCCAACTGGTGGCCTTACTGTGGCCAACAGGCTTGACCAGATGGCTGCCAGAGGTCATTTCCAATTTAAATCATTCAGCAATACTACACCCTTGAGATTTAGCCCCCCTATTCAAAGCATGACTGGAAGACCTGACAGATCTCCCTTCCCCAGCTCTGCTAAATCATGTAATAATTAAGATATCTAATTCTGGTCATCATACTGCATCAACATATATCTCTTGCTTCCCCTTCCTGATTCTGATGAAACAGCCAGTTGAACAGTTTCAGAATATAAGGGGATGGATTTCAGGATACTTCTTGAATATCAAGGATTTTGTCAGCAACCGCCCTACACTGGATTCCTTGAACACTCATTTGCTAATTCTTTTGCAGTAGTTCCAGCAATCAAAGGCAGTTGTGTCTGCTACTGCCAGTCATGATGAAACTACTGGCAAGAAATCATCTGCCAAGCCATTCTGGGGCTTCATCGTTGTGAGATAATCACGCACCCAAAGGACCAAGAGACGTTTTGCAATGAGATCCAAAGGACCAAGGGACATTTGCAATGAGGGCTGCCTCTGAGAAATAGCCATCTTTCATACTTCTCATTCTGCAAGGGACTTGATTGCTCCCTACATGATTTCTTCAGTGAGCTTTCATGTGCCTCGGTCAAATAAGAAAAGCTAATCATGCCTGTCCGTAGTAAGTGTGCCTGACTTTTTCTTCATATTTGAAGCAAAAGAGAGGACAAGAGGTAGCATTTGTTGAGCTGGCACTCTTGGCAGCTACTACTAGTTGGGATATTATGCTCTCATTGAGTGGACTAGTCCTGTGGTGAAAATTTGGCTGCATCATCAGGTTCAAAAAGTGAAGGTTCACATTCTTTCCAAAGACCAGTTACAAGCAGAGTTCTTCAGAGCTCTACCCTGAAACACACAGTTTCTTACCTATATCAGTAACATCATACGCATACACACAAGTTAGAGAGTCTTTCACCCAGGAGAAGAGATTGAAAGGAACTTAGGAAGAAGATAGGACAGAAGGGTAGATATACTGATCAGCTATAAAGCATGGCCAAATGTAATGATCAGCCATCCGCTGCCACACAACAGGCTTGCTTTATCTCCTTATCCCTCTGTCCCCCATGCTTGTTGTTCCTCAAATCACCTAGATCCCTCCCTTTTATAAACTTGTGTTTTTCTCCTAAATGACACACAAGTGCAGTCCTGAAATATTCTTTCCCTGAGTACCATGAGGCGTCCCACTAGCCCTAGGCAGTAACCGCCCTCAGTTCAAAGGCTGTTCCAGTATAGTCTGATCTTGATGGCTGTCATACCTTGACACAGGGGCTGAGGCTCCCCTGAGATAGCACTGAGATGGTCCCAAGCAGGATATCTCTTCCTCTGAGTCCTTAATTTGGCTTCTTGGTTGTCATTGTGCCTTTGTGCTCTCTGTGCTCCTTTGGATGTATGGGGAGGGGCCTTTAATAGGTGAATTCTTCTTATGATAGGCCTGGGCACAGCCATGAGAGGGAAATAAACTAGGCTCCATCACCTACCATTGACTCTTTCTGCTCTTCATGGGTGTGCAAATGACCTTTTCTCACATAAAATAACAAAAGGATCTAATGCTGGTTCAGTTTTGAACAAATCACAGCCGCCTGCCCAATTTATGAAAGATACTGACAATAAACTCGACTTCAGCCAGAGGGTCATCAAGATGGTTGGGAACTGGAGCACCAGAGCTATGAGGAGTTCCTGAGGAAACTGTGCTTGTTTTGCTTGAAGAAGAGAGGGCTTCAGGGGATGGACGTGTTCTTTCTGTAAGTGACGTCCATGCTCATTAGCATGCAATCAAGCCATGCATTAGTTCCACTATTACAGAGGTGGCTTCCCTTCTCAGCCGGGTGATGTGCCACCCCTGTATTAGGGTAAATCCAGATGCTGCCAGAACTGCAAGAGAAATCTGATGGGAAGTGGTAACTGGATATAAAATGGATAAACAATACAAGGACACTGTCCTCATTTTAATCAATTATCGACAATGTTTCCTCAGTGTACTACGGGGAAAGTTAGTATTTTCTCTTGGAAGTAAAGTAAGGGCAATTGTTATTATTAGGAACATTTAAAATTGGAGGGTGCAGGAAGGATAAAAACTAAAACAGCACAGAGATACACTTGCAGTTTTGCATTTTTAAAAATGTTACTATTTTCATTTATATGATCTTTCATAAAAGGCTAGCAAATACAGTTGTTTTACTGACAATTTTTAAAATTTTTGTATAAGCAAAATACAAATTCTAAATTGTTGAAAAAGAAAACCCTTAAATTCACAACATCTAAAAACAGTCATTAAAAAGATGTCCAATTTATACCTGTAACAAGAATCAGAAAATTACTGAGATCCTGCAAAGGGTCTAATCATCTTTACATAATTATTGAAAGAAATGATTCCTACAGCCGAATCTCATGTTCTCCACTTGCAACTGCAGACGTTTTTTTCTCTACAGTTCCATCTGCATTGGTTGTTTCTCCTAAAACTACTACTAAACTTGACAGAGTGGTGTGAGGATCAAGTAGTTTCAGAAGAGGTATGTCCACCTTTCTTTCTTGAAAGACGCGGTTCTGAATTGTCATGGCTAACATAGAGTCTATGCCCAATGATGAAAGAGGAGTATTCATGGCCAGTTCATCTGGGTTCAGTCCAGTGAGGTCAGC